>NC_036639.1:3173663-3233539 GCF_002806865.2 Cucurbita pepo subsp. pepo | reverse complement strand
AAAAAAAAAAAAAAAAAAAAAAAAAAAAAAAAAAAAAAAAAAAAAAAAAAAAAAAAAACCCAAGTAAATGAACAAAGTGAAACTATAAAGATAATGGTTGTGAGCAGATACATTCTTACGTCCATACAATATTTTTGTCTGTGCATTTGTGATTTGACAATATTTAATGTCAAAATATTTGGATAATATGGAATATTGAACTAATTGAACAATATTTACCGAAATTTGACAAATGTTAAGTTTCTCATATAACTAATGGGATAGCATTTTTTTTTTTTTTTCACAACATTAAGTTACAAGGGTGGTAAACTAATCTGCATAACTCAGAAAAGTGAAATGAGTCAATCAATTCTTATCTCATACATATAGAAGGAAAAGAAATTCCTTAGCTAGCACGATTAGATACTCTATTGCAATTCGTATTAATGCACTTTATGATATAACAGCATTCTACCTGTTACAGTAGTAAATGGCATTATTTTCACATAGTGCGATTGCACAGCTATACAACTCAATTGCGTCGGAGTATAGTTTTGACTGCATAGCCCTGTTACCTAAAACAGAACATATTTTTCCATATTAGAACCTTTCAGTGAGCTGGGCCTATAAAAAGAGAGATTAGAAGATCAATTAGACTGCAAAAATAATGTCTTGTTATATCAAATAAAGGATAAATGTAAGCATGAAGAGTACGTCTAAATAATAGAAAGAAAAGTATCTAAACGATACATTTGTGTGAAGGTAACCAATTATTACCTTTACCATATTAAATGAATGTGCGGAAGGACAGGAAATCATACGATAAAATAGAACAGGCTAAAAACTATATATTAGGAGTTGTGATACCAAGGGATTTCAAGGACTCAGCCAGGTTTTTGTGATTAATTTCGGTGCATCCAGATCTTTCCATTTCCTGAAGCAATGAGAAATTTGGTTAAGGATTATCCAAGGAAGCAAGGGAAGAGAAAGGGAAGGGTACTCTTCAAAAGTAAGAGACCGTTCTATGAGGCAATGAACCAGTAGCAGATAAGTTACTAACTGCATTAAGAATATCTAGCAACAGATGCTGAGATGCTGAGATAAGGTACACACAAAGATAAAAATTCATCTGAAGCAACAAAAGAACAAAAAAATCATACTCCAAGAGCGTCATGAAACAAACGAGTTGCTCGCTCGAGTTGGTCAGGATCATCCCTCCCATCTGCTGAGGTCCTAAAATATCGAAGTTTTTCAAGTGCAAGAACAAATTGCCCAAAAAGTTCATCTTGCAATACTCCTGCAAAAATGTTGACCAACGCGGAAAAAATGAAAAAGAAAAAAATCCAAACCACCAATTTAATTGATTCAACATATACAATCCTATACAATTCTTTTACAGAAAAATATTTTTATAATATCTTTTTTTTAAAAAAAAAAGAGGAACATACAAACAGAAGAGCATCAAAAATCCCTTTTCAAAATTCCTATTAGAAAAGGAAAAGGAATCCCTCTTTCAAAGAAGAAAAAGGACTGACAAACGAAGAAAAAAAAAACTTTAGAAAGACCAACCCTCCTTTTCTTCAAGGAGACTCGATTCTTTCAACCCAATTAATCCAACAAAGTTCTGAAAGTGAACATTTTAAAATAATTCTTCCCCCTACTAGCAGCTCTTGCAATACTGTCTCCATGAAACAAAGGATAATGATTTCTTTGGAATTTTGAATAAAAATTAAATTGACATAAGAGCTTGACCCATGAATCTCATAGTAAAATTACGTGAGAGAAAAACTAAGGTTAATCACGAACAATTCATGGGCCCTATTACAAAGAAAATCATCATTATGATAAGAGGAAACAAAACACCTTCCTCTTCTTGCAACAAAATCACAATTATTTAGGCCTCCTTTCACAGCTATTTTGTTTTTTATTTTATGCTTTTGAAAATTTAAATTATAAATGCTATTTCCATTCATGCATTTCTTTGAGTTGTTATTTACTTTTTAAAAGTGTGACGTATGAGTAAATGAAGGGTACATGAATGAATCGAGACCACATCCGAATGAAAGTGATTCTAAGGATATGATAGATAAGAAATAATTAAAAGAATTGAAAATCACTACCTATACCAACAAGGCACATCTTTCTTTCGTGACTCATAGAAACTCCAAAACTAAGCATGCTTAGCTTGGAGAATTATATGGGGGGCAGTCTTCCCTCTTAGAATCATCTTATGGGGGCTACATAGAAATACTAGGACCATCAAGTGTAAAATATGGATGCCAAACTCTGATCTAAATCTTAGACATGAGATGTTACATATGGTATCAGAGTGAGCCCACTTCCAATAGGATATAGTTCAGAAACGAACTAATATGGAAGCTAGTGGGCATGTGACACACGAGTAAAGGAGCACATTAATGAACCAAGATTACATTCGAATGAAAGTGATCCTAAGAATATGATGGTTAAAAAAGGCTTAAAGTAATTGAAAGTCACTACCTATACCAACAAAGTGCACCTTCCTTTTCAATTGCTTAATCATAGAAACTCCAAATTCAAGTGCACTTAGCTTGGAACTATTCTATGTTGGGTTACATCTTAGAAATTTTCCTAAAAAAATATGTGAGTGAAGATAAAGGATGCTGAAAAAATATGTGTTAGTTTGTGGGGATAGTCTCCACTTTTAAAAGTAATTCAAGACAAGTACATGACATGGTCATAAGGGATGTAGAAAAATGTCGAGGCCATCAGGTGCCAAATCCGGATTCCAAATCTTGATATGAATCTCGGGCATGAGGCATCACAAAAAAGAAGTCAAAATTTAAAGACAAAAAGATAAGTAGCCTAAAACCAGTTATCGTTTTTTAAATTTGGTTTATAATTCAAATATATTTGTAAAATGGTACAAGAAAAAAAACTAAAACAATTGAGAGGAAATAAGTCTAATTTTTTAAAACAAAAAACTTAAAACAAGATTATTATCAAATGATGCCTTGGGTCCTCCAAAGCTCAAAGAAAGCAAACCTTTATATCAAATAAGGAGGTAATAAAATATCGGATAAACAAAAAAAAAGTAAATATATGGAATGGGAAATTATGATGGATATCCGAAGACGACAAGATTTTAGCAACTCCAAATTAAAAATTATCTTTGAAGAAGCTTTTGTTTCTTGTTTTTTTTTTTTTTTTTTTTTTTTTTNTTTTTTTTTTTTTTCCTTTCTTTCTTTCTTTTTAAAAAGCGCTTTTGTTACTTTCCTTCATCAATTCCAAGTAAAATTGTCATATATCATTGCAATCGCCACCAATTAGTCATCTTTTCTACCACTATTGTTCCCTGCGTTACAATTAGCAAAATAGAGAGGTGAAACAAAATTTTCAGACGAAATCTCCAACAGCTACAATTACTACATTTTGCAGGCCCCATTTTCATATTGAGCATAAACATTTAGTAATTAGACCATGAAAAATACCTACTTTCCATGTGTAATTGCAAAGTCAGTTCTAGATCTAAGTCAAATTTCTTTTTTCTTTTTTTTTCCACATACCAAACACAAATGATGCATGTATATCTAGACTGAGAGACAATGCTTCAAAATTCCGAATTCACCAAGCATGATCCTTCTACTTCTTTAATGTACTTCAACTAAGGTTCACAACTTTTCTACAACCCTTGAAACCTAAGAGGGAATCTTGAAGAACAAGAGGTAATAAGAGTGGGATGCTGATGTGTAGTTTCTATTTTCTATGAATACAGCTAAAATTACATATAATATGTGTATATATATATCAAAGACAAAGGTATACAAGGAAAAGAAAAAAAAAAGAGGAGAAAACCTACCTAAGGGATGAGATTCTCTTGAGCAATCATCCCCCTGGATTAATTGAGAGAGAGAAAATCAAAACTCAACAATCAAATAAGACAATCAGATAAGTTATAATTGATTGAATTCAAAACATTTTCAAACACACACGAACACTAATAAAAACATTTATGAGTGTACATAAAGTTATATAATTAGGATGCTTTGAAGTGCCGAACAACATTACTTAGCAAAATCATTTCTTATTTTCTAAAAGTAGACTAAACAGAGAACCTTTTCCAAGAAAAAGAAAAAAGAAAATGAAAATTACTTCATAAGATCAATCGGGGCATGCAACTACCAACTGGCTACATCTTGATTGGAAAACAATCAGGCCTTAATGAACAGTATTTTGAAATTCCGGGGATGTAAGTTTCAGTTCTACTTTTGGCTCAAAATGTTGAAATGAAAAACACACTGCCGATAATCTCATTCTGGCTACACATTTGACCATGTTTACAGATTGAAATACCAATGTGACGTATTTCAATGCTGACCTAACGATGATAAACTTCACAAATTATTTTTATAGACACAAATGGCATGGAAGTTAAAGCGTATATGAAGACATGGAAATTAGCACAGAGAATTAATGACTTAATATTGCTGAAATTTTCATGAACAGAAAACCGCAAGGAAAGCTGACCTGAGGTCTTGATGACTTTGACAAATTGGCGCCAGAATCATTCACATTGAGAGAACTGCAATGTTCCATCGGAACGGCTCCATTATCAACAGATGAATTAGTTCCAGAACGCTGAAAAGATTCCGGTGAACTAAAAATGTCTACTAGCGAATTGAATTCCGCTAACTCGTCGGCAGCAGGAGACTGAACTTTAAATACTTGTTCTAAACATTGTTTTGCTATCTCAATGCCCTCAACATCAACACCTGGACCTGGCTCCACTGCGCACAAAACAAATATCATAAGATAACGAATTCGAATTGCTTAATGGAAACCCTAAAACAAACATCAAAGTAGTAACGAACATCACTTAATACAACACATCGCTTCACTCCACTAAAATTGCCTAATGTACACAAATTCGACACGACACGATACATTCCAATAATTCAGCATCGAAAATCTATCATAAAAAACCTACTCCGCAATCGCGCTAATCATTAGCAGAAGAAAAACCTACTGAAGAGCGTCGAAAACTGCTCAACTACAACATTACAGGAACATAAACGATCGTGAAAAGGGAGAAAAGCAGAGACCAGAGTTAAGAAAGTCAAGAAAGGCACGAACGATACGACAAGCGACGGGAGAGTCGGTCCTCAAGTTAGCCATGGGCAAGCGCACATGATAAGGAGACGCGAACCGTCTGAACACAGTTAACGAGAGCTCGGCTCCGCCTGAAAACCTAGAATGGAGCTCTGAGGCAAAAGGCGGCGATGGGACTTGGAATGGTCGGAGTTGCAGAAGTCTCGAGGGAGTTGAGAAGCTCAGAAGTGGCAACCTTCCGCTGGTCCTGGAGATTAAAAAAGCTGCGGCGGTAATTTCCAATTCCACGCGGCAATAGAACCGAAATATACCATTAAAAAAAATAAAATAAAATAAAAAAGACCGAAATGTACCTTTCGTGAAGGTTACGTGGAATATATAATTTTTTATTAAGAAAATTACGTGGAATATATATATGTGTGTATATATATTATTGATTAAAAATGGTAATTTCATAAAATTTGATTTTGAATACAATAAAAGTTTTAATTATTTTAACTATTTGAGTCGCTTTGAAAATCGTAACAAGCATAAATTAATTTGAAGGCATATTTTGACTATTCATTCCAATTTTCATTTATATTATTACATATGTAATATATATATTATTTCGTGGTAGATATATAATAAATGCGGTAGTAGAGAGAAAAAAAAGTTATATTTTTCTAAATTATTTTTCGATATATAATTGTTTTATTTTTTTTATACTTTAAATACTTATATTAGGTTTTTTTTTTTACTCTTATTCAATAATACATATATATTATGTACATGTTATAAGTAAATTTCGTTACATTAATTATTAGGCATATAATTGCATATTTCTAAATATAGAATGATAATAACATATTATTCAACTTATTTCACTCCAGTAATATCAATACTATTAAGATCAAATATTTATTTAAAAATAAAATTAGGTAAAATTTAGGAATAAAATAAATTTAGGTTGTCAACTATTTTGTTTTTTTTTTTTTTTTTTTTTTTNAACTATTATGTTATATAAGTTATTGAATGCATATGATTTTTTTTTTTTTTAACACGAACATTTTTAAAGTCTAATAGGTAAACTAAAACCCAACTAGAAAAATGGTTAATTAATTAAAATAACATCTAATAAAAAATGTAATGTATTTAAAAAAAATTACAAAAACATATTAAAGAGGTATATTATTAAAACAGCATAGCTAATTCTAGAAAAAATTAAACTAGCAGAAATTACTATTATAAAAAAAAAAAAAAAAAAAAAAAAAAAAAAAAAAAAAAAAAAAAAAAANGGTAAGAACCAATCAATATAAGTATGTATGTCTGTCTATGTAACGACCCAGATCCACTGCTAGCAGATATCGTCTCTTTGAGCTTTCCCTTTCGGGCTTTCCTCTCAATGCTTTAAAACGCATCTACTAGAGGAAGGTTTACACACCCTTATAAATGGTGGTTTGTTCTCCTCCCCAACCAATGTGGGACATCACAGTCTATATGCGTACATGTGTATGTATGTATATCACTAAAATAAAATAAAAAAGAAAGAAGAAATTAGAAAGCCATTACTTGAACAATGCAGTTTCTATCCAAAATTGTTACTTGAGTTTTTCTATACAGATATTTTTCACCAATATGTACATATGGAAAGGGTTCAAACAAGCCAAAGATTGGATGCAGTTGGATCACAGTTGAGCTAACCTTTTACTTTTCAGCCAAACATCTATATTTTAACTTAATCCAAAGTGTTCATTCCTGTACTCACCAAACACTACCATTTTCATAACCCTCTAAACAATGGTTAGAGTAGGAAACCAGTACCTCAAGACAGCAAATGCTCGTATTTGATACTTCCAACAACCTGAACATGAGCAAGAAGAATTATTAGATACAAACATAGTCACATTATCATATCATTCACCAAGAAGAACAAGAGGAAGTTTGCGATTGTTATCCAAAATAACCATCGAAGTTTTAAAGTTAATTTATCCACCAGAAGTTCTAGGGAAAATGCGTTAAGAATAGAATCAGATAGCCATGCCTGATCTCAGTGTTAAACAACTCAAGATCAGAACTTCCTGTTTTATAGCATCTTGGTGTTTGGTTTGCATTCATCTTGTGATCATTTTGAGCAAAACAGAAAGCAAAATTCATCTAAATTGTTAGATCCTACATCCCACAAATAATAAGAATTGTTCTCACCTTTTCTACCAGGAAACCATCTGGTGTAGTATCCTCACTCTTAGTTTCCGAGCTCAGCAGTTGGACTTTCCCACTAATATTTGCGACCTGCAACATATGCCAATTAAATACAAATTACAAAGAAAAGGCTATAATAAGTTCAATCTAAATAGGAAGGAAGAAAAATAATCACTGTCAACAAGAACACCCAAAGATGTGAAGTCAGGCACTAATCTCTTAAGTATTAACCATTCAAACGAGGGTTAATCTTCTAAATAGAATCTTCAAAGTCATAACAAATCAACCGTGCCGAAAACTGAATATGTATCTGCTAAAGGAAGCCCTTTAATTAGTTGTTTAACCAAACCATTTCATTAATAATTGACAGGCATAACTTGATCTATCGCTCAGGAATCAACAGACATATCTTAAGAAAATTTGGAAGAATTAGTGAGCTGGTCGTTGACATACATCGAAGACTCATCATCAATGTTCCTGTTTGCCAACACATTGTCCTGACTCTGAATTGACGCATATGCTTCAACAAGAGAAGCTTCTGTAGTTTCACATTGAGAAGAAAATGCACTTTTTTCTCTGTTTGTTGGGAAATTTTGTTGAATAAGTAGAGAACTCTCCCGAAACTCAATTGATGAGGACATTGTTGGAGAGACAGCCCGTTTTCGCCTCCGTCCAACAATAGCCTCCTGATTCACAGCTTTATTGATCTTCGTTACTCTAGAGGAAATGGCTTCAACTTGCTTACAAGCTTTCATGCTTATTGAGGAACATGGGTTGATAGTGGGCTTTCATGCAACAAAAGGACAAATCACAAATCATATGGAACTCGTAAGATAATCGGTAAAGAATAAAGAACAACAGTAGAGGCATACCAAAATGAACTGAGATTGAAATGTCTTAATAACTCTTCCAATAAAACATTCATCCAAAGCATGTTGAGAAAGCTGCCTGGAATT
Organism: Cucurbita pepo subsp. pepo; assembly: GCF_002806865.2. Classification (NCBI taxonomy): domain Eukaryota; kingdom Viridiplantae; phylum Streptophyta; class Magnoliopsida; order Cucurbitales; family Cucurbitaceae; genus Cucurbita; species Cucurbita pepo. The sequence goes on along the minus strand of NC_036639.1, from coordinate 3,225,335 downwards.
TACCTGGAAAGAAGGGTAATAATCATGTGTTAAATGTCCATTTGAGATCGTATCCTCAAGCACACAACAAGTTAATTTTCTTTGGCAAACTCACTCTATATAGTGATAATGGCAGCAAAATCTGCCTTGGGGCACGTGATAGGGAGACTCCGGAATAATTTAGAGCAGTTACAAAAGAGAGACCAATGTCCGCTAAAATGTGTAACTTCTGAAATTAAAGAGATAAAAGAAAAGGAAAAGCTTTCAGCTGATGAAATTGTGTGATAACAAAGGCCAGTGATAATATAAATGCATTACTACAAACTCTCACAGGTGATGTTTCAATATCCACAGCATCCTCAACCCTCTTAATGGCACGAAAAATACTGTGCAAATACAAAACGGTATCCTTTGCAACATTTACATCTGCATTGACTAACATCTGCAACATAAATAGGAGGGGGCTGCACAAAGAGCATGTTCCAAGCAGAGACACCCATTGATATTATGGAGGAAAAAATTTAACATCAACAATGATTCAAACAGAAGGCACATTTACCTACAAAATTGAGCATATTCATTTTCATCTTGACAGTCTGTATGTGGGAAGCCTGAATCATGAGCTAGAATATATATCAAGAATACTACTATATACGCTGGAACAAAGGTCAGTGATCCATCTTGACCCACAGAATTTTGATGAATCTGAGCTATCTTCCTATATTGCTCAATAAATTCTGCCATATATTTGAGTGACTGAAATGAAATGAAGTGTATAATCAGAATATGAATCATAAAACCATATAGCAAAGGTACCTAAGCAGAATACTGCTGCAGAATTGAAAGAAATAGACATACATCATCCTGGAGATCCTTCAAGCTATCTGAGATGCAAAATGCAAAAACACAAGCATATCGAGTAGGTATAGCCTTCTCCTTTAGTAACTTGTGTGCTTTGTCAATAAATAGCCTTCTAACCAAAGAAGAGGAGTCCTGAAATGGAGCAGTAAATAAAAGTACCAGGTGGTTATAAAGGGGTCTCTTGGAAGACTAACATCCATTTGCAGAAATATATGAAGATGAAGCAGGCTGAACCGAATGACATCCACTATATACACATTTTAACTAAACTTCATAAAAAGCAAATCAAGGAAAAAATTCTCGATTAGTCCTTTTTCTTAAAGAATACTTCTACTTTTCCTCATTCTGATTTGTGCTAGTGAAAGTTGGATGAGGAAGGAGAGCTTACCGACCTCAAATAGGTTGGTAATCCTTTTCTATGGCCTGAGGACATTCCTACCTTTGTTTATATCAATACTACTAAGGAGATAACTTACAGTAGCCTTTTGAACTAAACTGCAAAATGAAGCGCTTAAATCTTTGGGTAAAAAAAATAAACTACAATCATCAGCATAAAATTAACAAAAACATGACGTACTGCCATCAATACTTATAGAATAAAGGTTGCCTGTATTTTCAGTCTAGGGTCTCTCATCCTCCAGTCATAATTAGTCATGTCCTTAGTTTAATCAATTAAGAATCCACACTGCTTGCCTAAGAGCTCCCAGTTTTCTTATGATTCACGTTCATCTGTTTCTAAGCAGATTTATGACAACAGCAACCAAACAAATGTACCTTTGCCATCAAGATTGCAAAACAGAAAATCTCCGGTGTAATTTGTGAATCCCATCTTCTGGCAAGACGAAGAACCGATTTTGCAGCAGCTAATCTGATTCGAGCTTGATCACTATCACTGTATCATAAAATCTCCAGAAGTAAATAATGCCCTAGTATATTTTTATTAGCGACTAAGGTAACATAAGGCTTAGGGGAAATATAAAAAAAAAAATACCAATCTTGATTGAGAAAATAAAAGAACAGTGTATTCTCTTGAAAGTAGGAACGCAAAAAAAAAAAAAAAAAAAAAAAAAGCACATGTTTAGAAAAGAATTCAATAATGGGGAAATGTGCAGTAGTCCAGAAATATATTAATTGAATAGCAACAAATCATGCAATCTTCAGAAGGTTGACAAAATTGCAGCTTCAAACCAAAGATTATAGATCAGTAAAACTTAACAAGGAACAACTCAGTAAGCTGTAGGAATCTTGTATGATCCGGAAAATTTTTTAAAACAAGTTTTATCTCTCAATGCACTTAAATACATACGTAGGGATGTTCCCAACAGAAGCTTCACACGCGTTCAGCATCCCTAATAAAATTTTCAGAAACTCGTCAACATTTCTTCTAGGAGTTCCTTGATGTGGCAAAAAACTCTTAACGATTGTTTTCAGCCCATAAATCTGCAAAGAAAAAAGAAAGAATAACTCTACAAAAATGGAGAAAAATCATCAATAGGCCACCAAGTAGGACTAGTAGCCTCTAATTATTCAAGAACACAGCGTATCTCACATTACGTGAATTCAATGTCTATTAAGTAGGACTACTGCCACAACAAAATCAATTTAAATTGCAAGAAACGGTCTTATCTGAGATATTGAATTAATATGGCTTAGTTTCCTTCAAAAAGAAGTTTACCAATGATAAAACTTCTTTTTATTGGTCAACGTCATTGAGAGATCCATGGAAAAAAATCCTTTAATGGTACATTTTTTAGAAGCATGAGGACTATTGAAGATCACAAATTGAAATTCCCGCGTCCAACAGTCATTTCTCTTGGTCTAATTTGAGGGATTCTCTATGTCCTGTATTTACTGATTTCGGAAGTGGATGGCTGGTTTCACGACTCTAGAGATTCAAGGACAATGAAGGCTACTTTGGATGACTTCCCCACAGTCCGAGATTAGTTCTTTTTGGTAGATCCAACCCAATTCAAATTTGAAAATGTGTGGTTGTCTTATAAAAAAAATAGAGATATGAGAGATATCAATTTATTGTTGGATTCCTTATGGTGCTTTTCAATTTTTTGTTTTCAGGTAACTATTCCATTCTTTTGTTACAAGGTACATGGAGTAACTTTCTATAATAACCACTCTCGTTCAAAGGGTTGATGTCTTATCTTTCCCTCATACAAACTCCTCCAATGCCCGTCTAAGGTTAATGTACAAAACAGGGAAAATCGCAACTTAATAGACTGAAAAATTAATGAAACCCGAGTCTCCATAGGGGTTTACCTTTAAATCGCAAGAATTGCTATCCCCGTCTAATGTATTGAAATTATCTGATAGGTCCACCTTCATGAGTAAGGTTAAAAGACTGGTCAAAAAGATTTTGCGGAAGCAAAAAATCAACAAAACTAGAAGGCACTGGCAGGGAAGATCAGATATACATATAATTATTTTAGAAAAGTAAACTCGAAAAAGGAAGTTGGTAAGAATTACTTGGAGGATTTTTTCATATATATAAGGTGTGATCCCTAGATCATGATCATCAAAGGTTGAAACAGAATATTCTGCAATACAACCTAAAGATTGCAATATTGTGGGGAGGTTCATTCCCCTGTGTAGAGAATCAACAAGTTCCTGGAGAAAAAAAAAAAAAAAAAAAAAAAAAAAAAAAAANAAAAAAAAAAAAAAAAAAAAAAAAAAAAAAAAAAAAAAAAAAAAAAAAAAAAAAAGAGAGAGAGAGAGAGAAGGGTTCCGTAAGCTATTTTTCTGAATGCCAATAAACTATAACAAAGAATATATGAATAGAAATGCCTCAAAAATATATTTGTCCGTACCTTACATAGTTTAGAGAACAAAAAATTCCCAGAAGTACCAGCTAAAGCTGCAATGGCAGAAACAGCACTCTTTGATTGAGCACGAGTACCCTCCAAGCATAATCTCTCCAGAAATGGGTATACATCACTATTAGGGGAAGGGAACCAGAAACAAGGAAATTTTAGGATACTTTGCATCCCCAACTATGCAGAAGCTCATGTGCACCACAGCACTCATACACATCGAAAGACTCGTGCATCCAAACACAGAAGAGTCTAAGTACTATGACTCTTCAGTGTTTCAGATTCTTTTTATCTCAGCGTAATGCCATAAATGAGCCAACTAACATCAAGCCACCGAAAAACATTATCCTAAGCTTACAGCTAGCAACTAAAGACTTCAAACAAGTACACGAACAAGAAAAAAAGTTAAAAAGTTAATAAGACGTTTTCTTAAAACAATTATCAACCAAGTATGCATCTTTCAACCATTTGTCTTATATCAATTATCTACCGGTTTTAGTAGACAAAAACAAACAAGAAATAAAATTAGTCATCCTACAATTCTACTCTAAACTTGGAAGTAAAAGGTTCAAGTTTCTCCCAGTAAGGAGATACTTGTATAAAGCAAGGCATCCACGCCTTTCTCAACGTCACATAATATTAATCTAACTGTAAGAGAATCCAAATTCTGCAATAAATATTTTAAAAATTACAGATTTTTTTTTAATCAAGAAAATGAGAGAGAAATGAAAGAATACAAGAGAGAAGAAGATTTAGAAGTCAACCTTAAAACTGTCGTAAACATTAACATCATATTGTTGGTAAGCATTTGGCACTAGGGAAGGGATGGTAACGAGATCAAACACAAGTACTAAACAACGAAGTGGAAGGAGAATAGGTACAAAAACACTGCCAAACATTATAGCTTCGAAGTTTTCATTGTTTTTTTAACTTGAAAAGTAAAATGACGTGTAATGAACATGTAAGCAGCAAATGGTGAATACCTGAGTTCAATTGATAAGTGAGGGCCTGCTTTTGCCAATACTTCGATCAGCTTACTATCTATTGGGTTGCTTTCTTCCAACAACCTTAGCAGTTGGCCTTCCAAGCCTCTGATGAGTGCGGGGAAAATGCCGAAAATAGCCTAAAGATCAAATGGTCGTGCTGACTGAGTACCGAGGTCCTCTCTCTAGTGTGTTTATTGTAAAGCAATGTTTTTTTTTTTTTTTTTTTTTNCCTTTAAAGAAGAACATTTCTCTGATAGAAACTACTAATCACAATGAAACAATCAAGACCTCCTATCAATTCCAATTTTGTAGAGAGAATACGAGGCTCTCTAACTATCACTAATTAGTATGTGTAAGCAGTTCAGGTCAGTCAGTCTTCTGCGAAAACCAACACCAAACTCGCATTATTTTATGGAGAGAAAAAAACAAATCGAAAAACTGACTGAAACTGACAAAAGTTATAACAAATTAAGCCGGCCAACTATTTTTTTAGTTTTGTACTTTAGAATCAGCATGGTTTGGCTGTTTTTAGTAGTTTTTTTTTTTTTTTTTTCAGCTAGCACAACTATCAGTAATCAAAATAGGAGTAATGAAAGAAGAGTCTAAACTAAAATAAAACACAAAGCAAAACAAAACTCCGCCAACAGGCTAGTTAACATACCTCGTCCAAAATCTCCCTGTTATCTATTAGTTCTTTTTTACAAACTGCTATGGTTCGTCCAATCAAATCTTTTAACAAGTAACTCTGATGGCAGCGATCCAATGATAAATCCAAAAAGGCAAGAAAAAGAAGACCGAATTTTTATGTTTATGTTTAGCAGTGATTTAATGCATGATATTCCAACTCCAAACAAGAATTTACCCTTTGAAATTACTAAGAGTTATCATATAAGAGAAACGAGTATTCTATGAGAGTGAATAAGTAACACAAAAAAAATGTTTTTTAAATAAGGCCGCATCAACCTGGAATCAACATATTGCAATTTTACTTACCAGTAGAAGCTTGCCAGCAGAAGCCTCCAAATGTTTATTTGCAAGTCTGTTACTCAGAATGCAGTCTAATACAAAGCGTACATGCTCAGTGCTGAATAAATTATACGAACACTTTGAGGAGAGTGATTTCAAAATCTCAAAATGAGGATGTTTACTTCCTATCATCCTCAACAATTTGTCCTGAAAAAAAAAATATAATAATTCTATAAATGAATGCAAGATAATGTACATCAATCATTTGTGAAAAAAAACCCATGACAGAGAGTATAGTGCAAACTATTGTCAAGTTTTGTATTTGAGCCAAAAAATTAGCAGTAAGGGAGAAGATACATTTATTGAATATCCCTGAGGGACGGGAGAAGATGAATTTATAAACCTACCATATAATCATATATCAAATCGACCTATGAACTAAATATATCGCTCTAATACATTGAATTTAAAGAGAAACACAAATGGGATATATGTTGAATTCCAAGAAAAGAATTATAAAAAATGAAATATATATTGATAAAAATACTTGCAAACTTACTAAAAGAGAACATCCTGAGACAATCAACTTTTCTCAAAATTTTCTCAATCTGAATTTTCGTGGACTTATGCCAGTATAGATCATTCTCTAGATCTCCAGAACTCCAGATCTAAGACGTGTACTACTTCTTACAGTTCAAGCATCTACCAAACAAAATCATAATTAAAAGTCTCAATAGAAAACGATTCATCTTATTTCTAATCTAGCATAAATGAATTTTAAAGAGTTTTCAACCTTAAATCCAACAAGGGCCTTCATCATGGTAAAGAACTCTTCCAAATCAAATAATAAAACGTGTAGCAGTGAAAAGCTTGAAACAATATAATTCAACTAAAATATCAACCAAAAAGTAAGCTACAAAAGTATACTACGCACTCTGGTGGCCTCAGCTTCCACACTTGTCAATTCATCAAGTAAAAGCTCCAACGGGATGAAAATATTATCAGCTTTAATTTGATTTAATTTATGAAAGGACTCCTTTGCTTTTGTAGGATCTGGAAAGCAGGCTGCCATTTTGAGAAATGCAGTTTCAATTCGCTTTTCTACCTCTTCTGATTGGTTCTCCTGTAGCAACAAGACAACCAAATGTTACTAGATGAAGAAATCCGTTAAATAATATGTTTAGACAGCAGATATCAATGACTTGGTAAGAAGTTGTAAATTTTACCTTTGACAAAAAGCCAACAAAAAAAGTATATGAGATTCTATGGTTAACAAAAGAATGGCTCACAGAACCATTTTGGGCAAAATATAGAGTTTTTTTTTTTTTTTTCCTTCTTTTTTTTTTTCAGAAAAAGGGAGCAAAGGACAAATTTACAAGGATAATGACAAGTATGATGTGTCGTCTTCTAAAATGCATTTTAAACAAGAGTTTCACACTGCGATAACATAAGATGCATTTGAAAGACTCACTATCAGTTCCAGTGTTTTTTATGTACAAAACAAATAAAACATAAGTGGACTACAACTTCACAAAATGATCCGTATCGTCAATAAATGAATCTTTAATTCAGCAAACAATTTACCAAACTACAGAACCTGGAAGAGAAGTTAGGCAACATACCTTTCCCTTTTTTCGTAGACTCAAATAAGTTTGCAACTCATCTTGTAACCTACAAATGCAAACAGTAAAAGAAAAATGCAAAACATTATAAAATTTAATCTTACCATGAAAAACATGCTAGTAATAATACCTCTGTTTTTGCAGCAAAATATATCTAAGGGCCTTTTCATGATGGATATTGAAAAGAGAGAACATATGGATCCAGTGGCTTGTCCTTTCCTCAAGAGAGAGATGAGCTGGAAATAAATCTTCCACGAGAACAAGTTCCATGCACTGGAACCTAAAATGTGGTAATAATTATTATATTTAAAGATATTGTATTAGTTTCAATCCAAGAGATGACAAGCCAACCTGAACTCCTTACAATCTTTATCATAGCAAAGCATCAAGACTTTACAAGGAATCTGTTCAAAGTCATCGTTCATAGTCAATTGACCTTTGGAACATTTATCACAATAGTCTCGATACACTTCCAACAATTGCTGAAGGGCTTTTTTCCTAACTGATATCTACAAAAAAAAAAAAAAGAGCAAAAATAATGTTAGGTGAGCTTTGATTACTTAGTGCAAACAGAACCACATACAATAAAAATACCCTCTTATCTCGTAGTCTTTCAGCAGCTTGAGATATTAGTGTCACGGGGACAAATTTGATATTTGATCGGGCAATATCACAAACAATAATTATTGCTCGGGTTCTCACTCTATCATCGAAGTCTAGTAACCGTTCTTCGACTGCAGCTGATATGTTCATGAGTACCAACTAGTCAGTTATACTAAACATAATGGATTAAGAATCTAATAACATCATAACTACTTAATCACTGACCCAGAACTTCAAGAGATTCTGAACTACCAGGATTGGCCAGATAACAATCTTTAGCACATTGGATAGCATGAATTCTAACTTCTGCAGATTTGTCACTAAACCTTTTCAAGAACTCCATAAAAAGTCCTCGGTACTTTTGTGCTACAGAGTGTTTTGGTAGAGCTAAAAGCCTACCAACGATTTTAACCGCTTTTATTCTAACATCAACTTGGTCCGTCTACAAAGGATAGAGATACAATGAGGAAACAAACAACGTGAGCATCCTGGAAATTATGTAGGAGTGACTATTAGAGACCAATAGATGCAGTGTTTAGATGGTTGAAGGCTTTGGGGCGCATTCGAAAGGGTTTTCTTGAAAGGGGTAACGCATGTTCTGTTAAATCTCTCTCCAATTATCTGGCCAAAAAGAGTTCTAATTTTATGGTCAGATTTTTTCGAAGAGCTTTGGAGATCAAAAATTCCTAAGAGTGTAAGGTCCTCATCTCGTATCAGGACCAATCGAAGTTATAAGATATTTATGGTTACTCATTCAAAACCATTTATTATTTAAAAAAAAATGAGTATGACAAATAGTCGTATGCCACTGTTGCAATACAAGAGTGGGAATACAATGAACCACCAAAATAATAAAGAACATACCAAAAGCTCTAGAGTCAAGTTTGGAATCACAGGAAGAAGCATCTGAGGGACACTTTGGAAAATTCTAAAAATTAGTTCATGGTAAAATTCTTTGAGTTCATTTCCCGCCACATCTCTCTCTGAAATACAAGATGTTAAGAATCCACAAACAAATGGTTCAAGCGTCTCAGCACTGGCTTCAATGACGGAAACTGCAAGGCGAGAAGCAGCTGTAGGTTCACCCTGAAAAATGTGAAAAGGACATTTGTCAGGACAACATAAAGAAGCTCAAAAATACATTTAAAAGGAATTTTTTTGTGCTTTACTACTAATCAAGTCGAGGCCTAAGACATATACACAAATTTCCTAAACCAAAGATAAATAAAAGCTTTCTGCAGTGACAGGCAAAAGCAGGGAGATCGTTTATAAATTGGAAGTTATTAAGATTAGATGTAGATCTAGTGACAAGCACCTATAATAAAGCCACAAATGGACTTTGCAAAATTGTGAAGAGAGTTGGGAATAACACCTACATGTTGGGCTTGTTTGCTAACTCAACATTTCTGCTTTTGTTAACTATCACATATCTCTTAGGCAGAAAGTAATTAAGGACATACATGTTACGGTATTGGGTGGATATTTTGGGCATGATAAAACTATAAGCCAGATTACCATTAGATATTATTGGCCTCGGTTTCACATAGATGTAGAAAAATTTGTGCAGTGTTAATTGGACTCTGTCGTGAAGAGAGTTAGGAATAAAATAACGCCTACACGTTGGACATACAAGCTACACTTCTGTTCTACCAATTTTTTCTTTTCCTAATGAGGACGATTATGAACTCGAGAAGAGTTCTTTTTTTTTTTTTTTTTTTTTTTTTTTTTTTTTTTTTTTTTTTTTTTTNTAGGTAAAGGGGGTTGATGTAGGGTTGTATTGTAATTGTCTTACTGTGTTTTTTAATTTTTATGTTCTAATAAACTTTATGTTCAGTTAGCAAGTTTTCTAGTAAGCTTGGGTTAAGGGTGATTTACCTAATGTAGTTATTTCCTTCATCCTTAAACCCTGATATATAAAATGCTCGAGTCCCCTTTTGTAAACATTAGATATTTTATTAATCAAATAGCCCTCAATTTCCTTATCTCGACAAATTGACTAATAATACAATGCACCATCAATCAACAAGATTATTAAAGCTATCGTACTTAACTAAACCATGCTAGCACAAGAGTAATAACAATGACCGTTAATTGTATCTCATAGATAGAGTTCTCCGTAAATAATATTTTTAATCCCTCTAAAAGGTAGGGAACAAAACATCAATCTATTAAACTTACCTTTTCCTCCTTCACAACATTGTGCAAAACCACATCTACTAGCGGTAGAGAGGCATCCTCGCTTAGAATATGGGTCATTATTGACAAAATGTTGTTAACCAGACTAGGTTCGTGATAGTCTCTATAGAAAAAAGAGCTATCGTAAATATGAAACAATTCAAAAGGGTCGTACAGTGAATGTAATCCAACAAATAATATATAGAGCAGCATGCATAAAAAACAGATGCAAGTAGAAGTTTGAGAATCAATAGAAATTACTACACTCAACAAACTAACAACTTATATAACCCAAATCTACATATTTTCTACGTATTACTTATTTCTTACTTGAAGCTTAAGTGTACTGGAAAAAAAAAAAAAAACAAGAGAGCAAAAAGGCACATTACAGACATTCGAGTTAAGAGCCATAAAAATGGAACTTTGTTGGATACTCCCCAACACGAATCTACTACCTCAAAGGAAACTTGTTTAGGCTTGTAAGGGAGCATAAACCGAACATTTTTCAATTTTTTGTGATAAAAATCCTATTGAAGGAGCAGGATAAATTAAATGTCCCAAGGATTGTTGGAGTCTCACATTGGCTAATTAAAGAGAAGATCATGGTATATAAATTATGAGGTCTTTTGAGGAAACTAAAAGTAGCTATGAGAGCTTATGCTCAAAGTGGACAACATCATACCATTGTAGAGGTTCATTGTTCCTATCATTAAATTCTTCCTCCAGCAAACTACAAATATCCCAATACACACAACTTCTATTCTTGAACACAGCAAAATTGTCCTAGTAACGTTGAAAGTATTAAGGACAATATATGGGAAATTTAAGACCTCAGGTTGTAAAACCGAAATACTCGGAGGAAGGAGAATTACACTCTTTTAAATTTAGAACACAATAAAATAAAATGAGTACCTTGACAAAATTGGCATAACAGAAAATCAGAATAAATTTATCAAACATGCTGATAAAAAGTGTGCAAGTACTGATATTAGAAAATTGCAAGATAAGGGAACTGACCTTAAAGCAGAGAAAAATGTATCAAACATCTCCAACACCAAGTCGTTGCATCCAATGTCAAGCATTATCACACAGCATTTACATCGTGCCACTGTCTCTAGTATTTTAACCCTCCGAGGGAAAAGTGGACTTGTTGTATCACCTAGCTCCGAAAAAGAGCTCAAAAGAAGTATAAAAACATCCTAAAATTTAAAAAAGAAAAGAAATGGATAAATTGGATGGTAAACCGAAAGATTAAGAAAGAGAGTATACATTTAATCAAAATTAACGATTGGTTACCCTTAGATATTTGTCTTCGAAAGGTGGTTCTGGAGCCGTGACCCGGAACATTTCACTAACGCATATAGCTAATAGAAGTCTCACATCTTTATCTCTATTCCGTAGAAGACCATTAACTATAGATTTCATTAGAGGCTTTATAGAACTCTCTAATTTTTTAGCTGATTCTGACTCCCTTGTAGCATCTGGGACGTAAGACTGTTCCAAACAAGCAAAAGCATCTACAACTTGCTGCAATGGAAAAATGGAAGATCAAGTAATAAGGAAAACGGTAGTCGTGAAGTGAAAAATCCATTTATTGGCGTAAATAAATTGTAAGAACTGAATTACAGAACATGATATGATTCATGGATTGGTGCTACAGCAAAACGAGACTTGGAGTTTTATCGATAAGATAATACAGGAACCGATTAATTATTTTCATTCTAATGAATTAACATATCCTAAACAAAATGTTCGGAATTATGAAAGAAATAGAAAATATGATCGGATTTGTGTGGGCGATCAAAATAAAACAGAGCAACCGACAATTTTAATGCCTAGTTTTTTTAACGGTCAATGAAATTCGTCGTGTCTGTCAATTCAAGAGCTGTTAGTTGTGGATTCAGGAAAACAGAGAGGGAGAGAGCGAGCCATTAGTTTTGATGCGAAGTTTTATGACTTCGTCTCAAGCGTGTCGGAAGATTCGAGTCCAAACAACTGCAGCGAACTGGTCAGTGTGAACAGGAGCATCAGCTCCTCACATTCATAATTGAATATAATTAGCAAACCCTAGAAGAAACCCTTCAGTCTTCGAGAAAACAAAAAATTCGAGTATCAACTCACGATTAACCACGAAGATAGAACATCGTCAACATATTCAATCAACAGTAAGCAAATCAAATAGGAAGAGTCCAAACGACAGTGCGATCATAACGAGAAGAGAAATTCAGAAACTACAATAAAAAATCAAAGTAAAAACATTACCCGGAGGGATTTCACGATGTAATCCTTGGTTGGACGAGACTGTTTGCTGAATTTAGTTCCGACGTCGTGGATAAGTTGCAGCGAAGACTCATCCATTTTCTTAGGTCTGAACTGCGAAGCTCTAATCTGGAAGGTAGGATTTGGCAATGAGCAGAGGGATGAAGAGATCACGAGAAGTGAGCAGTGAGCAAAGAAGCGAGAGAATTTATGGTAAGGGCGCGAATTCGTTGGTATTTAAACAAACTCCCGCTCGCTGAGCGCGTGCGAAGACGGATAACCAAAATAACCGACCGAACCGCCAAATCGATCCCCGGTTGGTTTAGAAAGACCGGATTGGTTCGGTTCTATGTTAAACCTGGAAAACCGAACTTAGTTTGGTTCCTGCTTGATCTTGTCTTGTACTGTGAGAGTGCAAAAGATACACTGGTAAATACTTTGATTATAGTGATTAACTATCACTCATAAATATACAATCGATCTTACTTTCTTCTTTCCTGGTTCAGCAATGGGAAAATCTACGTCAAGTTCTTCATTCAACAAGTCTAGTGGCTATTGAAACATTCAATAAATTTCTACGTCAGGCGGTGGCTCGAACCCATATACTCCTAGTCCTTTATTATTAACCCGACCTAAGGGTGGATTTCTAAAATCAACAGCTATGGTAGTAAACTTTCAGACCAAATCAAGTAAATTTCATTTTTTTTCACCCGAACACATTAAATGGAATCGAACATTTTCAAATATTTTGTTTAAAATGTTTTTCACAATCTTAGTAAACAAGCGGTGGTATATCGACAAATGTTCAAGTCAAGAGACGAGATTGGGGCATCTCCCCAAATAAAAAGGCAATTACCTGATCAAAAGGAACAAATATAAAAGGCGTTAAACCCCCTAATGAGAAACAACAAAGCACATCTGGGTTGTGTGTTTCATCATCCCACGAGTCAATATGTCGTTTATTAGTAATGGGTAATAAATTAAATTTATTTTGAGTATTTTTTAATCGTTCTATCTGTTCCGTACATTCATGTATCACTTTACTAAGATGTCGGCAGAGTCAACCAGACAACCGTTTAAGCTAATTTATAAATATAATTCCTCGAACAAATTCAATTTTTTTCTTCCATCGAATTAAACTCGAATAAACAACACCCATAATCGTTTATTTATTTAATTGAGAAAAAAAAAAAAGTCAATTTTCCACACAACGTGCCATATCATTGGCAAGGAATATAAATTATACAAATAATTACAAATATATGCTCTGCACGTTTATTTCCATGGACCATTCCACGTCAGCAATGTGAACCCATATTTAAAGCCTTTACGAAAAAAATAAAGAACCAGAGAAGCCATGGCCATAACCAAGCTTCGACCAACAATGGCGATTAGGTCAACGAAGCAATCGAAGAAAGTGAAGGAAACAAAGCTTCGTCTATACGGCGCCGTTCTGTTCAAGCTTCTGTATCGGATTCCGGCTGCGATTTTCTTGCTATTGGTTCTGTTTCTGTGGTCGTCTTCCACCACCGTTATTTCTGGAAGATTCGTTCATGTCTGTGTTTCTTCCAGGAAGCTCACCAATCTTTATTGCCTTTCTGCTGGCTCACAGCCTAACTCTGAAATTCCAATGCAAGTCCTTAATCACAGTCGTTCTGACACCGCCATTCGGTAACACCTTCACCTTATCTGTCTATGTCTTCGTCTCCTATTTCATTATCTATATTAAATTTTCATTTATTCTTGAAATTATTACTGGTAATTTGTGTTGATCGAGTTTATTACTAAATTTTTTCGTTTATGTATATATTACCTTATTTCAAATAATTTTTACCACGACATGATTTCGATATTACAACTCAATTATTCTACTCAAAAACTACATATTTATTTATGAAGTATTTAGTCTTCACATAATTAAAATTTGTATTTATTTATTTATTATGTGATATAATATATAAATAAGTGAGATGGAGCCCGGATTTAGGCGGTGTTGGAGACAAAAAAAATATAAACTAGGTTCCCGACTCTGTAATTATAATATATATATATATATACACACACGAGATAAAGTCTGGATTTTGGTAGGATTGGAGATGAAAAAATATAAACACTGTTTTCGACACCGTTTAGCTAACAAGCACTCCCATTTTCAAATTTGTAACGTCTTCCCTGGGCTTTTCCTTTCGAGCTTCTCCTCAAGGGCTTTAAAATAATCCGCCCCCTTCGGGGGGCCTAGTGTCATCGCTGATACTCTTTCCTTCTTCCAATTGATGTGGGACCGCCACCAAATCCACCCCCTTCGGGGCCCAACGAGAAGGCTGGCACATCGTGTGGTGTCTGGCTCTGATACCATTTGTAATGGTACCGATCCACTGTTAGTAGATATTGTCCTCATTAGACTTTCAAGGCTTTAAAACGGGAAAGTTTCCACACCCTGTTATAAAATGGTGTTTTGTTCTCCTCAGGATGAATTTTAAACCTCAAGTGGGTCCCACCAGGGTAAATGAAAAATATAAACATGATATAGTAAATATTTATAATTTTAATTTTTAAAATCAGAAGAAAAAAACGCTAAAATGTTAAATTCCACAGGGGTTGTAATTTTATTATTATTATTATTTTTTTTTTTTTTCTGTATGTAAATATTTGATTTATATTTTGATGAAGGAAATCGGAAACAACAGCAAATGAACTCCAAAATTCAAGCTCCAATGGCTACATAAAGGAAATTATTGAAGTTCCAGAACCTTCCCAGTCTACATCTTCTACCACCAGCAGCAACGGCACCGTTTCTGCAGAATCCTCGAAGGAGATTAATCAACACCATTCCACCGGTAAGAATTCCACCGGCAGTCAGCCAATTACGGCTGAAGACGACGAGATTGACATTGCAATGAAGGCCATTGAAGAGCAGCTACGGCGGCACCGGTCATGGAAGTGGGTGTCGCCGGAGAATGTTGGGGCAGAGGAATGCGGCGGAAGAGGGATTTATGTGTACGAACTTCCGGCGAAGTTTAACAAAGAATTGGTGGAGCAGTGCCACGACATGGTTCCGTGGATTGATTTTTGTAAGTATTTTAGTAATGATGCAATGGGAGAGCCGATTCCAGAGCTTGGGAAAGGGTGGTTCAATACTCATCAGTACGCGCTCGAGCCCATATTTCATTCCAGGTATCGAATTACCGTCCCTTTCAAGCATAAGCTCTCGTGGCTTTATTTTTAGTTTCATAAACCTAGGATCATTTCTTTAATTAACCAGAATCCCGGTTAACCATTCTTCTCTCAAACAAAGTACACAATAGAGTTTTTCTTAAGGTCTATAGAGCCCTTAAAATACATCATAGATTATTCCCTGACATCTATAGAGCCCTTGAAGTACATTATAGAATTACTGACACGTGTAGAGCCCTTGAAGTACATCATAGAGTATTTTTTAAGGCTTATAGAGCCCTTCAAGTACACTATAGAGCCTTCCTTGACACCTATAGAGCCCTTGAAGTACACCATAGAGCCTTCCCTGACACCTATAGAGCCTTTGAAGTACACCATAGAGCCTTCCATAATGCCTATAAAGCCCTTGAATTGCACTATAGACTCTTTCCTAAGGCCTAAAAAGTCCTTGAACAACCTCCCCTTAATTGAGACATGACTCTCGAACAAAGTACACCATAGAGCCTCTCCCAAGACATATGAAACCCTCAAACAACGTCACCTTAATCAAGGCTCGACTTTCTAACAAAATACACCATAAAGCCTTTCCTTAGACCTATGAAACCCTTGAACAGCCTCCCCTTAATCAAGTCTCGACCATTTCTCTGGAGCCATCGAACAAAGTACACATTTTGTTTAACACTTAAGTCACTTTTGACTTCACTTTCAAGACTCACAACTTTTTTATTCGACATTTGAGAATTCTATTGACATGGCTAAGTTAAGGGCATGACTCTGTATCATATTAGGAACCACGAACCGCTACAATGGTATTATATTGTCTAATTGAAGCATAAGCTCTCGTGATTTTACTTATAACACAAGTTTATTCCCGTGAACAGAGTACTGAAGCACCCCTGCAGAGTCCAGAACCCAGATGAAGCCAAGCTTTTCTACGTGCCCTACTATGGAGGTCTAGACATTCTCCGATGGCACTTCAAAAACAACGTATCCTACGCCCTCAAGGACTCATTAGGCCTAGAACTCGTCCAGTGGCTCTCGACCCAGAAACCATGGACTCGAAGCTCAGGAAAGGATCACGTCTTCGTTTTGGGCAAAATCTCATGGGATTTTCGAAGAAACACCAACAACAACAACAACAACAACAACGCCAACAACTCAAATTCATCATGGGGCACCAAATTTCTAGAACTCGACCAATTACAAAACCCCATCAAACTCCTAATCGAACGACAACCCTGGCACGAAAACGACGTCGGAATACCCCACCCCACATTCTTCCACCCTCATTCAGACGACGACGTTTTCGCCTGGCAATGGAAAGCCCTCCGATCCGAGAGAAAGAATCTCGTGGGATTCGCAGGCGCCGCCCGACCCGACTCGCCGGAAAACATACGCTCATTACTAATAAACCACTGCGCCGCAGCAGATAACGGCCGACTCTGCCGGCACGTGGACTGCACGTCAGGGAGCTGCGACAGAGCAGAAACAGTGATTACTCTGTTTCTGGAATCGGAATTCTGCCTGCAGCCACCGGGAGACAGTCCGACGAGGAAATCGGTTTTTGATTCGTTAATTTCGGGGTGTATTCCGGTTTTCTTCGACCGATTTACGGCGTATTATCAATACCCATGGCATTTACCGGAGGATTACGGGAAATATTCGGTGATGATCGATAAGGAAGAGCTGAAAAAAAGCGGCGGAAACGTGGTGGAGAAATTGAGGGGAATTTCGGAGGAGAAAAGAGAGGAAATGAGAAGCTATATCATTTATGAGCTCTTGCCTGGCTTGGTCTATGGAGATTCCAATAATGTGATGGACAAATTCCAAGATGCTTATGACATAGCCATTAATAATTTGCTTCAAAGAGTCTCCACGTTGTGAAAAACGACGTCGTTTTGGTTTTGTTTTNAAAAAAAAAAAAAAAAAAAAAACATGTATAGAGAGAAATTATTCCACATTAATATATGTAAATCCTATAAGTTATGACATTATTTAATGTGTCATGCCCTTATATATAGTTTATGTTCTTAATATCTCAATCTGTTCCTCCCAAAAATTGAAGAAAAATAGCATATAACACTGCATATATGAACTTTAAACTTGAACCCTAATTTTAAAATCTTAATTGGCTCGCGTAAACATTCAACGAAAAATTGAGTTACGATCGATATTTTTTTATATTTATGAAAAAATGTTTAAATTACTCATGAAAGTCCCACGTCGACTAATTTAGGGAATGATCATGTTTTTATAATTAAATAATACTCTCTCCATTAGTATGATGACTTTGAGAGGGGCCCAAAATCACAATATCCCAAAAATATTGGGAATAATTTTTTTTTTTAGAAGTGTAGGGGTATTTCCGTCAATGAAGCTGCTGAGTGTGCAACCAACGGACAGTTGACTTTAGATGCGCATGTTTCGGAGGATTTTGGGCAGGTGTCCCGTTTGTTTTTTTCCGTAACCGTTATTTAATCCGTGAGGTGGATGTATCATGTGATGCTGATAGAGCAAGGCCACCGTCCGATCTGGATCCCATCACATTTTCCACAACTCCACATATTTCGGACACGTCACGTTTACTCTCCCCTCTTTGGCCAACTGGCAATCACGCATCACACGTCCTTCATCTTTCGCGTACAACTCATTAATTTGAATGATTAAACTGTTTTACACGTGGCAGAGTTTTACGTGTATTGCCCCTCGTGACGAAGCCCAGCGTCTCGTACCGCTGACAATAAATACTCAGAACTTGTCAGATCGTTTTGTCCTATTATCATTTAATAATTGTCAATAAAGTTTTATTTATTACTGCCCCATCATCAAATGACTACGTGTAAATTAACTGTATTTTTTTAAAAATAAATTATAAACTAACGTAAATAATCCAACAACATATAATTTAAAAGTAAATAATAACATAGTTAAGGGTAATATGAGTTGTGTGACAATTTTAGTCGTTAAATAAGCTAAAAAATAAGAAACATAGGTGGGACCGAAAGTCCAATTTTAAATAAAATACAAATTCCAGACCAAATCTAAAAAATGGTAGAAAATATTCATTGGTGCTATATGGGAATGTAAGCAAAAGGCAACAACAACAGCTTACTGCATATCACTATGGGTAGGAAAAATCCCCTTATAGTACATTTCGGGGCATTTTAGCCCTTGCAGGTGTAGACACGATTTTGGTGAACGATCATACACGATCATACATATTTTAGCCCTATAGGATGAAAGCATGTAAAAGAGATTTGGAAGGGACATGCAACCATGAACAACACGTTTTGGACAAGCAAGACCGGGATATCTGTCATGCGGCCATTGACAACACGCCTTGTACATGTATGACCGTGACATCCTCCCCCACTCAATTAGTTGACATTCTTGTCAACTAACTCGAACAAACAATACTAGGATGTCAGGATCATGCTTGTCCAAAGCAACTAACCATATGTTGAAAATAACGTCAAATATATCAAATCATGAAAATAAAGTAAAAATTATAAGGACTATGTAAAATAGAAAAATAATATTAATATTTGAGATTAAAAAATTATTATGATTTTGAGAAGAAACGTGTATAATTACTAAAAAAGCCCTTTGTTATTTAAAGAATACGTTGAGGAGAACGAATTAGGAAACAAGAAACAGCAGAAAAGGGGGTGTGAAATTACGAAAATACCAAGAACAGACAACAACCAAGACAGTCAAACAATGGTTGGTTTAATCCTGAGACAAAAGAGCGGCGGAAAACATTTGGTGTATTCTTCCGATGGATATCATATAAAATGTACCACAAATCTCTCTCTAAACCATTTTCCATTAGAGCCCACCATTGATGCACCTTTCTGTAAAGCTTTCTCTGTTTATAAACCGACATTGAAGAGAAGGATTCTGTAATCTCTTCCAATGAAGCCCAAAACCCTTAATTACCATGGCTACCACTGCGACGGCGCTCAGAGTAGTAGCAGCAGTAGCTCTCCCAGTCCCCCTCATTCGCCGCCGCGTTACGCTTCTAAGTGGCGGCGGAAGATGCGGTCGAAGCCCCATTGGAATCAGCCTCTATGGGAACTCTTTGTCGGTGGCTTCTTCACTTTCAGGTTTAGCTGTACACATATGCTGCTTCTTCCTCTGCTTTATGTCTCTGGTTTCATCATGTGTGTTGCCCCTTTCTCCTCCTTCGTGGCTCAGCCCCCTCCACCCCCTGGTTGGGTTTATAATACCCATCTAATGTATCACCGGCTGCACCGCCATGTTCATTCTCATCATTCCTCTCCAATTCAGGTTCGATCCGATTCCTTTTGGGGTTTAAACAAATGGGGTGGGGGGTTTTTAAGCATTTGTTCAAAAGGGGTATGATTTGTCTTGTAGTTGTCATCTGTTTGGAAATTCAAAAGGTTGAAGGAGATGAAGCCATGTTCGAATTCAACTACTTCTCGACCGCGTTCAGGTAATAACGGTGCGAGATCCCACGTAGACGAGGACAATATCTACTAGCTGTGAGCTTAACTATTCTTTCGTTTGAATTTCAGAGTTGAGTGAGACTAATACTTACTTAATTGTTGATGCTAATGGTGGACTCAACCAGCAACGGTCTGCGGTGAGTATTGAGTTGTGAACTCTATTCGGGTTGGTGTTTTTGTTGTTTGAGTGGCGCCTTTGTTTGTTAATCCTTGTGTAGATCTGCAATGCTGTAGCTGTAGCAGGGCTTGTAAATGCCATTCTAGTTCTTCCCCGCTTTGAGTTTCATAATGTCTGGAAGGATTCAAGGTATATGCATATGGAAGTCTTGTGTTTCATGGTATTAAGAGCTTTTCTTTTACTTTATTGCTTCTATTTTTATGGCATCGTTTGAGATCCCACGTTGGGTTGGGAGGAGAATGAAACGTTCTTTATAAGTGGGTGGAAACTTCTCTTTAGTAGATGCATTTTAAAAGCATTGAGGGGAAGCTCGAAAGGGCAAGCCTAAAGAGGACAATATCTGCTAGTTGTGGGTATGGGCGGTTACAAATGGTATCGGAGCCAGACACTGGGTGGTGTGCCAGTAAGGACGCTGGGCCTCGAAGGGGGTGGACACGAAGTGGGCTCCGAAAGGGGTGAATTGGGGGGTTCCACATCGATTGGAGAAGGAAACAAGTGTTAGTGAGGACGCTGGTCCTGAAAGGATTGTGAGATCCCACGTCAGTTGAGGAGGAGAACGAAACATTCTTTATAAGTGTGTAGAAACCTTTCTCCCACATCAGTTGGGGAGGAGAACGAAACATTCTTTATAAGAGTGTGGAAACCTCTCTCCCACGTCGGTGGGGAGGAGAATGAAACATTTATAAGGGTGTGGGAACCTCTCTCGAGACGCATTTTGAAAGCCTTAAGGGAAAGTCCAAAGAGGATAATATCTGCAAGCAGTGGAAGACGGAGGACTTGAACGGTTACGCATCAACTTTTTCAATTTCAATAATCTACCTTAAGAAACCATAAATGAATCAAGTGAAGAGCTGGGGAGCTATTAAATTGTTCTCTCACTATTCTTTTTCAGTAAGTTTGGTGATATTTATGATGAAGATCATTTCATAGCAGCCCTCGACGGTCACGTTAAAGTCGTCAAAGAGCTACCGGAGACTTTAATGCAAAGATATAACTACAACATCTCGAACATTCCTAACTTTCACGTGCAAGCTTGGTCTCGAGCGGATTATTACCGGGGAGAGGTTCTACCTGTTTTGCAAAGGGAAGGGTACGTGTCGATGCATATTCATTCTTCTCAAACATCTTACGTTTTCTAAATTCGAGAACTAAAGGAAATTCTGTCATCACTTCGACATATAATCTGATGCAGAGTCGTTCGAGTGTCGCCTTTCGCGAACAGATTAGCCATGAATATACCACCTGAAATTCAATTCTTAAGATGCCTGACAAATTATGAAGCACTGAGGTTCTCTTCTTCCATTATGGCTCTTGCACGTAAACTAGTTAGCCGGATGATCGAAAAAAGTTCGAGGGATGACGGGAAGTACGTTTCGGTCCACCTACGGTTCGAGGAGGTACTGATGCTTCTCGATCTCCCGGACAACGTAATTGTTTTATCTCTTCATTTGCTTTTGTTCAGCTCATCATCTCATATATGAACTCTAGGACATGGTAGCTTTCTCCTGTTGTGTATATGATGGAGGTGAAGCTGAAAAAGTCGAAATGGATTCGATCCGAGAAATAGGATGGAAGCAAAAGTTCAAACTCAAAGAGCATCTCATTTCCCCCGGTCTTAACCGAATTAACGGAAAATGCCCGTTAACCCCCTTGGAGGTACCTATAAGTTACCCTGAATCGTGTGTTTTTCGACGATCATTTTCGAGTAATAGTGTCTAACAAAAGCTTATATTGTGTTGTACTGTTCATATGCTTTTCTTTGTGAACTTTGTTCTTGTCATGTTAGGTTGGAATGATGTTGCGCGGTATGGGGTTCGATAATAACACTTCGATTTATTTGGCTTCGGGTAAGTTGTACCGGGCAGAGAGATACGTCGCTCCGTTACAGGAAATGTTTCCTCTTTTGCATACAAAGGAATCACTTGCAACACCAGATGAGCTTGCTCCTTTCATGGTAAATTAATTTTGATCTCAATGGCTCTTTATGATCTTAGGAAAACCTTGACTGCTGATGAAACAAACATTTGTAGCTTTTCCTTTGATATTTGGGAGAGTGTGGAGCAAAACTGTAACGGCTCAAGCCCACCGCTAACAGATATCGTCTTCTTTGGGCTTTCACTCTAGGTTTTAAAACGCGTATGCTAGGGAGAGGTTTCCACACCCTTATAAAGAATGTTCCGTTCTCCTCCCAACTGATGTGGGATCTCACAATCTATCCTTCTTCGGGGCCCAACATCCTTGCTGGCACACTGCCTCGTGTCCACCCTCTTCGGGGCTCAGCCTCCTCGCTAGCACATTAGTCAGTGTCTAGCTCTGATAACCATTTGTAACAGCTTAAACCCACCACTAGCAGATATTGTCCTCGTTGAGCCTTCCCTTTTTGGCTTCCCCTCAAGGTTTTAAAACGCCTCTGCTAGGGAGAGGTTTCCACATCCCTATAAAGAATGCTTCTTTCTCCTCCCAACCAATGTGGGATCTCACAATCCACCCTCATTCGGGGCCAGCGTCGTCGTTGGGACTCGTTCCTTTATCCAATCGATGTGGGACCTCCCAATCCACCCCTCTTCGGGGCCCAGCGTCCTTGCTGGCACATCACCTTGTGTCCACTCCCCTTTGGGGTTCAACCTCCTAGCTAACACATCACCCGGTGTCTAACTTTGATACCATTTGTAACAGCCCAAGCCTACAGCTACCAGATATTGTCTTTTTTGGGCTTTTCCTTTCAAGCTTCCCCTCAAAGTTTTAAAACGCGTCTGCTAGGGAGAGGTTTCCACACCCTTATAAAAAATGCTTCGTTCTCTTTCCCAACCGATGTGGGATCTCACAAAAATTGAGAGAAATCTCTACCATGAAAACATAACTATTACCGCAAGTTTAATCTGTAAGATTATTCGAGAGATATCGTATGAACTGAAATGTATCGATTATCCATCGACAGGGATATTCTTCGAGATTGGCTTCTCTAGATTATATGGTATGCTTGTTAAGTGAGGTCTTTGTAACCACTCAAGGAGGCAACTTCCCACACTTTCTAATGGGGCACCGACGTTTTCTCTACGACGGGCACGACAAGACGATCAAGCCCGATAAACGAAAGCTTGCTATTTTAATGGATGATAGAATCAAATTAAGGTACACACCCATGAGCTTTCAAATTACTTCTTAAACATGTTTACTGAAAGGTATTCCGACTTTGTATCGATGCCAATCACGAAAAGGTTAACGATATATTAGATGAACTGAACTGCATAGTATTCTGTTGCCATCAAGATAACTTTATATCGTGTCGATTTACAGCTGGAAAGAATTCAAGGAACAAATGGGGGTAATGCTTTCGGAGAGCGACCGAAAGGGGCTGATGGTACCGAGAATAAGACGATTCAACCGAAAAACTTCTATCTACACTTACCCTTTACCCGAATGCAGATGTCTTCAAAAATCCCATAACACCAACTCCACAGACAGTAAGTATACACTCAATCAGCTCCACGGAGCCACGAGATAGCAACATTGCTCGAAATTTTGCTCGGTGTAGATATTCGTCGCGTTGGTAGCGAAAACGAAGCAGTTCATGAACTATTATCCTCTAGCTTTGTTTCCATTTATTAGGTTCCCTTCAATTATGAACATGGTTGTTTTGAAGGAGCTGAAATGGGACATTATCAGCGACATCTTAATACAACCTAGGAAGCTGGAAATGATTATTATTGGTTCTTTTGGGGGTTGTCTTTTTTTGAGCACAAACTGGTGAGTGCTGTCTCATGCGCACACTTGAAAAATCAGAAGAGGACATCATTTTGAGTGTTGAAAATGAAGAATGATATTGGAAGACACTTCATGTTGTCAATCACATGAATGCTTTGAGGCCTTTTACTATGCAAACACACTTGACTTTACATATATTGTAGTGTCTATGTTCATAGCCTCATCTTGGTCTTTTTGCCTTTTTTTTTTTTGAAAATTTTGCAATAATTAAGCCAATGGATATGTTCGTTGTATTATATTTGACGGGTTTTCGACTCGTAGGACAACTGTTTGAAGCTGCTATGTTTGGTTGTGTGAGATCCCACGTCGGTCGGAGAGGGGAACGAAACATTCTTTATAAGAGTGTGAAACTTTCTCCTAGTAGATGAGTTTTAAAGTTGTGACGTTGATGATGATATGTAACGAGCTAAAGTGGACAGTATCTGTTAGTGGCGATATCGGGCTGTTATAAATAGTATCAAAGTTAGCATCGAGTGTTGTGCTAGCGACGACGTTGGCCCACAAGGGGGTGGATTGTGAGATCTCACATTGGTTGGAGAGGGAAACGGAATGTTCCTTATAAGGGTGACAACGATACGTAACGGGTTAAAGCAGACAATATCTACTAGTGACGACATCGAGCTATTATTGGGTGCGAAGGAAACTCATAGGATCGTTATTAAATTTTATGTAAATAGTCACCATCACTTGAATGGAGTGTTTTTCGATTAGATTTTTAATGAAATCTTTACATAAATAGTAGAAGGGTTGAAATTTAAGTTTTTATTTTGTTCCATTGGAGTTTCAAACTTTTGACTTTTTGGTCCATGATATATGCTCTAACCAGTTGACTTTTTGTAGGTTCAAGTTCAATAACATGTTTTAACTACCTGACACAGTGATCCACTAAAAAATACTTAAAAAATTAAAATTTATCATCTATATCAATAAGGTTCACATTCCTTTTTAATGGCTCAATCGTAGGAACTTCAAAGTTAAACGTGCTTACAAAATATGTTGAAAGGACCCGTGTTGGTTTATGGAAATAGTCCCACTGGATGCTCACCGTACACCGCCATAACTCTCATTTTTCGGTGATGGATGAACAATGGTCACCGTCTCTTTCAATTCTTTACGCTTTTAGTATGGTTTTAATATGTAATACGAAACCAATTTTAATTTTAAATAATATAGCTATTTAGAACTCATAATGTATGAGGAACAGTGGTAGGGTTCATAAGGACCAAGCAAATAGCACAATGTGCTTGTTTTGTAGTGTCAACTTGGGTTATTTAGTTGATTCGGCTGATAATGTGTACTTCAGTGCGTGATGTGAGTCAACGATAGTGGAGGGGACAACGTCTCGATAGGTACGTATAGATATCATAATTCGAGTTCTAAGTGGTTACAAATGATACTAACCTATTAAATCACATCATGTTAAGAAAAATGCACCTGGGTACGATTATTATATGTGCTAGATTGACCGAAGTGTCGTCACATATCGAAAGCCACGTTTCGAGCTTGAATTACACTTGATCTTGTTAAATCTCTCGTATTTTTTCAATTATCGAGTGTCTCAGTTAAATAGTTGCCTTATTTGCCATAATTACGATGGGAAATATTGGTCTCTTAGCTCTCGTTTTTGTTGAGTCGTGTCATCCAATGACAATGAATGGACTTTTGTAGTTTCACATAAACCAAATTAAACCCAACAAAATCTTGCAGGAAAAAAGTTGACTTCACATACCTTTGACTTTGGGAAAGGTTGGACACAAAAATAATTTAAAATAATTTTAATTTTTCAAGTCATAGTCAACTCATGAATAATAAATAGAGATGACATGGAAGTCAATTTTTGTTTTAACAAAATTTCATGAAAAAAAAATATATGGATTAAATTAATAAAAATACTCTATTACTTTAAAAAAAAACATTATTAGATTTTTAAACATAATATCCTTCCATTTTAATTTTTTTAAATATATATTTACTATTATTAGTATTTTGTTTTAAAAATAATATTGAAGTTTTAACAATAAAAATATCCTTAAAATTAAATTTTTTTTTATTAATACCTTCAACTTAAAAAAAAAAAAAATTCTTACTTATATTATATTTAAAGAATACCTATAAAATTTTAAAAAATATATTAACATCCTTTATCTTTATAAACAAAAAAATAAAAAATTAAATCAAAATCGACCGATTATAAATTATCACCAAACTTTATGTTATTTTTAAAAATTTGTGAATACTTTTTGAAACTCGATACTATATCGAGTATTTTTGAACTTTTTAAAATAATTTAAAGGTGATTTTGAAATTTTTAAAAAATATAAGGGTATTTTTGAAACTTTTTCTAGATTTTCTAAATCATTTTAAAAGTTTAAAAATATTTTTGAAATAAATATTAACTATTTCCATCTAAAAATTATAATAATAAGGATATTATTAAAATTTTAAAAATTAATTTTTTTTTATGTAAATGATGGAGTTTAAAGATATTTTTATTAATTTAGAAAAATTAATAAAATTCATTTAAAATTTTCAATGCAAAAATTATACATTAAGTCGACAATTATTGGATAAAATATATAATACAAAATAATAAACTGTTTAAAAAAAAAAACAGAAATTAAAATTACAATATTTTATGTCAACTCGACGTCGTTTCAATATGAAGATGATTTAGATAGAAGGAGAGGCGTGGGCTCCACAAGCGTGCTGCCCAAAATATCCCATCAAAAACCAATTTTTACTATTTCGTTCCACGTGTCACTTACGTCATATTTTCACATTTATTATTATTTTTTCAATTTTAAAAATAAATTAAATATAAGTGTTTAATTAAATAAACACAAATCAATTAAATTCATATAAATTAGTATAATTGTGTTTATTAGTGGGCAGACCGTTATTATATGTCTTTTAATGAAAATATTTCAAAACTGACAAAAAAAAAAAAAAAAAAAAAAAAAAAAAAAAAAAANATAAATAATTAGTCAATATATTTTTTATTTTATAAAAACTTACAGTAAAATGGCCACCCCTGACCCAGTAGATAAAGTACATTATACAGTCTGTTTTAGGAATTGACGACTTACCCATTTAGTGATTTTGTCGTTCCAAAAATGGGGTACTATCGGCCGAGTGAATTCAATAATAGACGCCTATTGACATTTCAGCCTTCTCCTTTCAAGGCCTACCCGAAAGAGAATCTAATGTTTTTTGTTGTGAATATCTGTATATTTTTTCTTTCAATGGAGAAGATCCGTCGACATAAGACGAAGAGAAGGGTTTATCTATTTCTTTGTTGGAGGAAAGTCGCACATCAACTAATTTAGGGAATGATCATGAGTTTATAATCAATGAATACTATCTGTATTAGTACGAGACATTTTTGGAAAATACTATCTCCGTTGATTGATGACTTGGTTCGTATCACAAGACCTCGACCAAAGACCCAGTGTAATCATAGGGTTGGCCATTCAAGGAAGCCGTTCCATATGTGTCCTGAATTCACCCGAGCGTAGTTCAGCTCGATCAAATTCATGTTTAACCTAATTCGCATCATAGCGGGTGTGGCAAGCTAACACAAATTCATTTAAATTGAATTTAAAATTAAACTAAAAGAGAATATATATATATATACAGTTAAAAGGGTCAGATGTTGGGTGTAGCGGAAGCACGTGACCCCACGCCTTTTCTTTTTCCCTTTTCGACCAAATTATTTTTATTTATTTCATCTTTCCTTTTTCCTTTTTCCTTTTTTATTTTTTATTTTTAATTTTTTTGCGTCCCCAAATTTGGCACACAAACATTTATGTCGTGTTTTTTTTTTTAATAATAAAAAAAAAATTAATTTTTGATTTCCCCAAAATAATATTGGAATTTATAAATATATTTTAATTGTCATAATAATAATAATAATAATAATAATAATAATTAAAAAAAAAAAAAGCAAAGGAAGTGGTAATTGGGCAATCCACTAAATGGGCCACAAGTGGGCCAGATCCGCATCCGCTTGTCTCACCCTTTTATGATTCATCTTGCACAATCCATTCAAACAAACAAAATAAATTAAAATATTTATTAATATTATTCCAAAATATCATTTCCTCCTTTTAAAAAATGAAAATAATATCTTTTTTCAAATTTTTTTTTAGACCCATCCAAAATTTGAGTTTCTTGGATTAAACCGACCCCACCATTCTAACCCTGAATTCGAACAGAACTTTCGATTCTCGATTTGAGGGAACTTTCATCGTCCAACACCTCCCCTCTAGTACGCCTCCCCTTTGAGCATACATACTATTAGTACGACTAAGTTTAGGGCATGGCTTTGATACCATGTTAGATAAACACGACTCTCCATAATGGTATGATATTGTCCAATTTGAGTATAAGCTTCCCCAAAAGACCTCGTACCAACCATAAAATTTGAAAATTATGAGACGGGTTAGTTTCAAATATCGATTAATGGTATATTCGAAAAAAAATAAAATAGAGATATGGCTACGTTGTTTATTAATTAATTTGTCTTAGCCACCAAACTCCAGTTGTAAGATATGGCTACAAAATCATTAAATAATAATAAAAAAATAAAAAATAAAAATACAGATCAGATTTGCAAGTAATATTCGATTAACAATTAAATATCACTATATTTTTGTCTCATACTAACTCTAATTAATCAAAATCTTGTAACATTAAAGTATGTATAATTTAAATGAGATAGCTTTAATATTAGCCAACAAAACAACCGTCGCATTGTTCTTAGGTTTTTGTGACACTCGAGTACGTAAGGGATGTTTGAATGAACGAAAACCATGTATTATGATGATAAAATGACTGAGAAAAAAAAAAAATTGTGAGCCTCGAAGGCATAGTAAAAAAGTGACTAAAGTATCGAACAAATGGTCTACTTTGTTTGAAGACTCCAAAAGAAAAAAAGAAGAAGAAGAAGAAGTCGAGTCTCGATTAAGGGGAGACGTACTTTGTTCGAGGGGAGGTGTTGAATGAAAGTCCCATATCAGTTAATTTAGAAAATGATCATGGGTTTATAATCAAGGAATAATATCTCTATTAGTACGAGGTATTTTGGGGAAGCCCAAAGCAAAGTCATGAGAGTTTATGCTCAAAGTGAACAATATCATAATGTAGAGATCCGTGATTTCTAACTATTGGATGATGAAAGTCCCACATCGGCTATTTTAGAGAATGATCATGGGTTTATAATCAATGAATACTCTCTCCATTGGTTTGAGTCATTTTTGGGAAACCCAAAGCAAAACCATGAGAGTTTATGCTCAAAATGAACAATATCATACAATTGTGGAGAGTCGTGTTCGTCTAAAATGGTATCAGAGTCATGCCCTAAACTCTCATGCTAATAGATTGGTAAAATACTCTCTCTGTTGTGTTGAGGCCTTTTAGGGAAGCTCTCTCCATTGGTTTGAGGGGAAGCCCAAAGCAAAATCACGAGAGTTTATGCTCAAAGTGGACAATATCATACCATTGTGGAGAGTCGTGATCGTCTAACACTAACAACATTACCAAATGCACCTAAATTCTTAAAACTTTTTAATTAGGTTATTTCCGATGTAAATTAATTTTTTTGTTTTTATATCCAAATATATTAATTAAATATTTGACTCGAAAATACAAAGACATGTTTTTTTTTTTTTTGAAAAACAGACAACAATGTCATATTATGTCGAGGGATCACAATATTAAAAGAATAAAGTAAAATAAAACCAAACTTTAATCCATCCAATACATTCACATGCGATTTATTGAATTTAATCTTCCTAAGTTTCCACTTTATAAAATGAGCTTAATTTTTCACGCGACAAGACAAAACCAACAGAGATTTAATAAATAAATAATAAAAAAAAACATTTATAAACTTACTTGTCGGATTTTACTCTAATTTAGCATTTAATTTGTGAGTTTAGTAATAATAAAATTAATCACTCGACTATGTATTATTTTTCGTATTATTCAAGGATGGAAGAGAATGGTATTTTGGTAAATGTGTAGTAAAGTGAGGGTGAATTGGTCATTTGACAAAAAATTATGATGGCCCGCGCTGTAGCTGATCCTAGGTGATTCCGTCACGTCACCATGAGAGCTTAGGAAGAAGGGAATAAAAATATGGGAAATATATTTACAAAATAATTTAAATTACTGATTTATTTATTAAAATTTTATTAATTTTATATTGTAAAAAAAAGAAAAAGAAAAAAAGGAATTAAATTAGCCGAGTTGGTAACTAGGGATTGGATAGTTAACAATGTTCCCTAGGCAAAGCCGTCTAATTAAATCTCTCTCTCTCTCTCTCGTCTCTGTTTCTCTCTGCTTTTGTTCTTGCTACAGTTTCTCTCTGCTTTCTGTTCCGGCTATGGTGATGAAGCTTGTGTGAGAGCGTTGGATTCCTGAAATTTGTGGGGTTCTAAGAACTGAGAGAGGAACAGTGAGGAGATTTTCTTGAGAGGAACAAAAGGGATTAAGGAGCGCAAAAAAGGGGAAAAACTGTAGTCTGAGAGAGAGATATACGCCGGAGATGCTTTTCCTGCGTCTGAAACACGGCGTAGGCGAGGGAATGCAGTGCTGAACGCTGGAGGAGAGTGAGTGAAGGAGGGGGGAAAAATGCGTGAGGGACTGTTATGTGATGAGACTAATGATGTTATCTCCGGCATTAACAAGAAGAAGAAATCGGAGGAGGATAAGGATGATAATGATGCTGGGAAGTTGACTCGGCTTCCTCAGGTGGTTGTTGCTCCGCCTGTGGTAATCGTCGGTCGGAATCGGTCACAAGCTGGGAATAGGAGGGTGACTCCGACGACGATTATAACTACGCAATCTACTCTGACGACTGCTGGTTCTGAGACTGCTGGAGCTCCGGTTGCTGTTTCGACGACTGCGGCGGCGACCGCGGTAGAGAAGCCTCTGCCGAACGGGGATCTTTACACGGGAAGTTTCTCGGGCGGTGTGCCACACGGATTAGGGAAGTATTTGTGGACCGACGGGTGTATGTATGAGGGTGAGTGGAGGCGAGGTAAGGCCTCGGGGAAGGGGAAATTCTCTTGGCCTTCTGGAGCTACCTACGAAGGCGAATTCAAGTCTGGTCGAATGGAGGGCGTTGGTACTTTTATTGGATCTGATGGCGATTCGTATCGCGGATCATGGAGTTCAGATCGGAAACATGGACTCGGCCAGAAACGGTATGCTAATGGCGATTTCTACGAAGGGACTTGGAAGAGGAATCTCCAAGACGGCCATGGTCGGTACGTTTGGAAGCACGGGAACGAGTACGTCGGCGAGTGGAAGAACGGCGTGATTTCTGGTCGGGGAGTCTTAATCTGGGCGAATGGGAACCGGTACGATGGACAATGGGAAAACGGAGTTTCTAAAGGGAACGGTACGTTCACTTGTGCTGATAGCAGCTGGAATAAGAACATGAAAATCCATCATCTGAATGGGACTTTCTATTCAAGAAATGGAAGCAATCTTGGCTTCAAGAGCAATGGACTGCTTGAGAATGAGAACTTAACCATCACATTACGGAAGAGATCATCGGTGGATATTGCGAGAGGGAGTGTGACAGAGAGGAATTTCCCAAGGATTTGCATATGGGAATCCGATGGTGAAGCTGGAGATATCACCTGTGATATAATTGATAATGTAGAGGCGTCGATGTTGTATATGAATGGGTTAGATTTAGATCAAGATCTTTTTAAGCAGTTTAGGAGGAACCCCTGCTGCTTCACCGGCGAGGCCAAGAAACCAGGCCAGACGATTTCCAAAGGACACAAGAATTATGAACTGATGCTTAATCTCCAGTTGGGTATCAGGTAAGTTCATAAGATGGGTCGTTTCAGTTGAGCTTAATCAACAAAATTCTCTCAATTTTCTGACTCTGATTTCACGCTGTTGTGATGCTATTTAGACATTCCGTTGGAAAGCATTCTTCAGTAGTGCGAGAGCTTAAGCCCAGTGATTTTGATCCAAGGGAGAAATTCTGGACGCGGTTCCCAACTGAAGGGTCGAAGACTACGCCGCCGCACACATCGGTCGAGTTTCGCTGGAAGGACTACTGTCCCGTGGTGTTTAGGTACCGATTACTTCTGTTCCTCTTATCCCATTTTGGGGAAAGATTCATGCGTTTGAGTTCTGATTTTCTGCATTGATCAATGTGTTTACAGATGCTTGAGGGAGCTATTCCAAGTTGATCCTGCTGATTACATGCTAGCAATATGCGGGAATGATGCCCTCAGGGAGTTTTCTTCGCCAGGCAAGAGTGGAAGTTTCTTTTACCTCACCCAGGATGATAGATTCATGATAAAAACAGTGAAGAAATCTGAAGTCAAGGTTAGTTGCTTCCCTTTTAGTCGATGATATAGTGCACTTGCGTAATCCTCTTAGAAGATTACTTGGATTGTAGACTACTCCAAGTTGTTCTGGTTTGAAGTTTTGTAGTCAATTCTCAGGTTCTTATTAGGATGCTTGCAAGCTATTATCAGCATGTCTCCCGCTATGAAGATTCCCTTGTGACTAAATTTTTTGGTGTACATTGTATCAAGCCAATTGGTGGGCAAAAGGTGCACATCGTTGACATTGAAATTTAGATTTCTTACATGTTTTTCGATCGTATCTAATAGAAGTAATTTGTTATTGTGGAAACTAGACTCGGATCATTGTGATGGGCAACTTATTCTGCTCTGAATACCGAATCCATAGGCGATTCGACTTGAAAGGATCCTCCCATGGCCGGACAACAGGTACTCCTGAGGGGGAGATTGACGAAACGACAACTTTAAAGGATCTTGATCTCAACTTCGTGTTTCGTCTTCAACGTAACTGGTTTAATGACTTCATGAAGTAAGTGCTGTAAATGGAGTTATAAACTCTTTCACTCTGCTTCACCCTTTTGTTTTTCGAAACCTTATTATCATCAAACTTCTGTTCAGGCAAATAGATCGAGATTGCAAGTTCTTGGAATCTGAAGGAATCATGGATTACAGTCTTTTGGTTGGTCTTCACTTTAGGGATGACAACACATATAACAAAATGGGGTTATCTCCATTTCTTCTGCGAACTGGTACGGGATGCTTGTCCTTTCATCATCAGCCTTGGGGGGCGGCACCCATTAAAAACATACAGACATTAGAATGCTGAGTTACAATACCTCTGCTCTTTGCAGGCAACAAAGATTCATACCGGAATGAGAAGTTTATGCGTGGCTGCCGTTTCCTAGAAGCAGAGTTACAAGACATGGATCGAGTCTTGTCTGGACGGTGCGTTTCTTTTCTTTTCTTTTCTTTTTAAGTTCTGTTGCTATCATGAAATGTGAATTCATCCTAGAGTGAATGTCGATAAATTTATTTTCTCAAGTGGCTGAATTTATGTCAACTTTTGAAACTTCTGGCTTGGTGAATTAATGTGCACGTGATAGTTAAAGTTGACCATAAATTTGGGACTATATGTATTCAATTATTTCTGCAATGAATTGTATTGGGTTTCTTGAATCAAATGGATGGGTTGTCTGTACCACTTCGTGGGGCTATTCAGTAGGTAACAGGTTTTATATAGTGTAGGACATGTACAGGTTATGGTCCTAACTACGAGTTATTTCTTGATTCTTCTTATCAATCACTCAACAATTATGAACACTGCTCAATGATTCTCCAATCTAATGGTTCTCTGATATAGTTTTTCATTTTGTGTTTACAGAAAGTCATTGATCAGAATAGGAGCCAATATGCCAGCAAGAGCGGAGCGTTTAACAAGGCGAAGCGACTTCGATCAGTACACCCCAGGAGGAATGAATCATTTAGCTCCATCTCGCAGTGGTGAGATCTATGAAGTAGTCCTCTACTTTGGGATCATTGATATCTTACAAGATTACGACATAAGCAAGAAACTAGAACACGCATACAAGTCCTTACAAGTTGACCCCAGTTCAATCTCAGCTGTCGATCCCAAACTCTATTCCAAACGATTCAGAGATTTTATTGGGAGGATATTTATTGAAGACAGGTAAATGCATTGATAGTCGTTAGTTCAATACAAAGATTAATGCTGTGGCTGTCTGTCTGTCTGTCTGTCTGGCTGGCTGGCTGGTTGGTTGGATTGAGATGTAAAGTAATGAACTTAAGATGACCCCCCTCCTAGCAACAGCTCAATAACACTAGGGAGAAAAAGGAAGCTGCATAGATGGTTGGCGTCGTCCTAAACTTCCACACCGTCGTCGAAAGACCGTGTCGAGAAGGAGGGAGCTAGTTGAGACATTTGTACAGTGTGTTTGGTGCTGTGTTGAAAATTTTTTGGTGTGAGAAGAGACATGGGGGTGATAGTAGTAGTAGTAGTTAGTAGAAGTGGAGAAAGAAAGAGGAATAAAAGAAAGATAGTGTACAGAGAGAGAGTTGGATGGGGATTAACCAAATTTGTGTTAGAAATGAGAGAAAAACAGAGAAAAGAAGGAAGAAGAGGACCCATATGAGAGAATTTGGAGCTCTTTTTCTTTAGTCTTTTGTCTCTTCTGTTGAACCAGAATACTCTCTTAATAGCTTCCCCATCTCTTTCAAACACAAAACGCTCAGTCAATGGACTCAGCCCCCACCCTACCCTTCCCTTCCCTTTCAAACCGCTCTTTTTCCTGTTGAATGAAGTGGGCATTCCATGTGGCCTTGCCTTTTTCAGGCTGTGTGTGGCCACCCAAATAACACCATAGAAAGCAGAGAAAGAAAAAAGATGCCCTCCTCGCTGCCTGTGGTTGCCTGCCTGCCTTCCTGCCTCCCTGCTGCCTGCCTGCTTGGCTGCCATGGCAATGCCATTTCTTTCTTGTTCTTGTATCGTTTGATGACTGTAAATTTTTAATTAAATTCTTTATTATTTTTTTTGTTCTTTTCATTTCCTTGATGGGATTTTTAACGATTGTTTTCATGGTATTTAGATGTGATTAAAGGTGGGATTTTTATATGGTAAACAGCTGAATCCCTTGAGATTATATCTGCTACCTCTCTCTCTGATCAAGAAAGATTATTATTCCTTTTTTCCTAAATTAAATACAACATTATGGGATTTAAACATTATTTAAATTATATATATTAATGGAGGGTGCTTTGCACGTGATGGATTCCAGAGAGATTGGAAGGGCAATTGAGTCATTTCACTAACGGAGGGGAAGGAGCTAGGGTTTTTTGTTTTTTGTTTTTTGTTTTTCACTGCAGAGGTCAAAAAAGTAATAATCCATAAAGAGAGGGAAGAAGAAGAAGAGACAAGGACCCCACCATTGAGTCGGAGTGGGACCCACTAAGCCTGTACACTACCAATTTGGCTTCTCTTTTTGACCTTGTTCTCTTTTTTTGCCCTAAGAAGGGCTGTTTTACAATGCGGCCGTTCTCATGTAAGCCTGCTTGTGGGACCACGTGGCATTTAATCTAAAAGTTCCTTGAATTAATACAACCGTTTCAATTATTTAATGAGGGCCATTACATTATTTTCAAAATTAATAATTTTTTAGACTTCCTTTAATTTCCTTCACACATTTATTTTTATTTTTATTTTTATTTCCACCTTCCTCTATAATTGCTAAATTATTTTATTTTATTTTATTGGTATTTGTCTTATTAATATATTCCATTGCCAAAAATTAATAAAAAAAATAATAAATAGAAAAATCTCTTCCCCTTCCAATTTCTTTTCTGACAATTTCATTTTCATCCTTTAAAAGAATAAAAATAAATAAAAATTTCAAATTCATTATCATTGCCACGTTGAAACCCAGCTCAAACAGTTTCTACATACCAACACGAGTTCTTTCGGTATATTTTGTCATCCAATTATAAAAATAAATATTTTTTAATATCATATTTGCTCTAATTCAAATCTAATTTTCTAATTATTATCTTAATTAATAATTTGAAATTGTGAAGGTAGAGAAATAATAATATTTTTTAAAGTAACATCTTAATGAAGATCTAGGCAACAATTAATCATAAAAATAATAAATATTAAATATTGTAAAAGGAGAGTTGTTATAAAATAAATAAATAGTTAATTAGTTTAATATATATTTAATAGAGAGAGAGAGTCCCACCATTTTGACCAAGAAAAAAAAAAGGTTAAAAGTGGAAATTAAATTAGTGGGGCATTGAGTTAAGAGCCTTAAAAAATTATATAAATATAAAATAAATAAATAAATATATATATATATATATATATATATATATGATCCATTTGGTCATTGGAAATGGTTGCAGACCAAAGTCAAGGATTGTGCCTCAAAAGTCTGTATGCCTAACATTTGAAGAATTGTATTTTAATAAAGTTTTAAATTAATATAATATTGGAATATTAAATGTATTAATGTATTTGGGTTAGTTTAGGAGGAATGGGCTATCGATCTTTAACCTGAATCTCGACTTCACGGGATATTGGAATCATATTTTAAATTTGATATTGAATCTTGACTTCACGGGATATTGGAATGTTGAAATGTTGTTATAATCACTGTCATGTTTAACATTCTAATAGATTTATACTTCAATAATTAAAATCATCATTCGGCAAATATTGTATTTTTTGAACTTTTGTCTCAATTTTTTTTAAATGTTTTGCTAGACAGAGGCTTTTACACCTTGGTAAAAAATGTTTGGTTTTGTTCTCCTCTTTAATCCACGTGGGATCGAGTAATGGAATAACAACATAAACTTAGGGTCCATGGCTTTTGAAGCTGAATAGCATGCATGGGCCAATGGGCTTGGCTATGGGCAACTAACCTCAATGCTATAAAACATGCCGTCTTTTACGTTTAAGATGCTTAGGAATCACGAGTCTTCATAATGGCTTTCTTTTGGGTTTCCCCAAAATGCCTCGTACTAGTGGACATGTATTTTTTACTTATAAACTCGTGATCATTTCCAGCCAACGTGGGACTCCCTCCCAATGTTATCGAGGTTCGAATCCTTCTTTGGAATTCTCGAACATAGTACATCCTTTGTTCGACACTTGAATCACTTTTGACTAAAGCTTCGAGGCTCACAACTTCTTTGTTCGACATTTGAGGATTCTATGATATGACTAAATTAAGGACATAGCTCTGATACCATGTTAGGAATCACGACTCTTCACAATGGTATGATATTGTTCACTTTGAGCCTAAGCTTTCATAGCTTTGCTCTGGGCTTCTCCAAACGGTCTCATACCAATGAACATGTATTCTTTGCTTATAAACCCATGATCATTCGGTTGAATTAAACCGACAGAAAAGTGAACGAAACGAGAGTAACGGGCGGGGAATTGGGAAGCATAGAAGGGACCAAAGGGAATCAAGGGTGATGATGGTGTTCTTGAGTAGCACCTCATACTCAATGGTTCTTCATCCCTCATCTTTCTCCCACACGCTTTCCTTTTTTTTCTTCCATCATTATTATCTACATTTTTTAAAATTTTTTTTTTTAATTACTCAAATTAATAACTTCATTTTAAATATATTTTTAAATTTTATTTGTACCTTAAATTTCCATTTATAAGAAAATAAAAACAAAAAAGAAAATGTGGGTTTAGGAGTAAATGAAAAGGGGAATTATGGGTACGAAAGAAACAGAATTAGCAGAAATTGGCAGCAAATGAATGCATGCCATTGTCCTTTTACGTGCACCAATTCAATTCAACGCCCACGCTCATAATGACGGTGAAAGTTATCTATTTATAATCAAATAAATAACAATAAATGTACGTATAACAATAAAAGAAATATGATACCTATATTAAGCATGTAAATATTTGTCTGATATATATATATGTGTGTGTATTTTTTCTAAAAAATAAAATCAAAAGTAAAATTAAAAAGTTTGGATATAATCTGAGGTGTCAATAAATAGTTTTCGTCCACTTATTGATAGTAAGAATTTTAAACATAGTGACAACCATAAGAATATTGTTGAACTTTTTTAAGAAGTTGAACGGTTTAGAATAGGTTGTGGAAGTGAAAAGTCAACTTAGGAATAAACTATTAAATTTATGAATGTGATAACGAAAACCATCAAGTTATTACACACTCGAGCCATCTCCAATTCTCGGAGAGTGGTTGTAACATGGTATAATACAAATTCAACGTTGATCGGACAATCAACAACCACCCTCATTAACATAGTCCAATTATCGACCCGAACATGTTTTCGTTGTTTTGCTCCTATCATAAGGGGTTGCATTAAAGGGAACACAAACCCAAAAACCATTACAAACTAGAACCAACCAACCAACAAACAAACAAACAGCTACGTTGGACAAAACAGACAAACAAACATAGGGTTAATGATTTTGTCTGATTTCACCAACAATTACTATACCTAAACACATTTACCCACAAAATCTTGGCCTCAAAGTTGAATAATGGTTTGGTTTGGTTTGTTATTATTATTGTCTCTTGCCTCGTTATGTATCGTTAGGGGCCCAATGTTCTTGCTGACTAACTGTTCGGTGTCTGGCTCTAATACCATTTGTAACAACCCAAATTCATCGCTAGCAGATATTGTCCGCTTTGGCTCGTTACGTATGTTACCATACTAGGGAGGGTTTCCACACCCTTATAATGTGGGATCTCACAATCCACCTCATTTGAGGGACCAACGTCCTATACACCATCCAGTGTTTGACACTTATACCATTTGTGACCGTTTAAGCCCACCGCTCGTCGTTATTGTCTGTTTTGGCCTGTTATGTATCGCCGTCAACTTCATGATTTTAAAATGCTCGATTTCACGCTTTTATAAGAAGTGTTTCTTTCCATTCTTGAACAAAGTGGGTATGAATATTATATTGTTTGTGAAAATGAGTAGGAAGAAGAAAAAAGAAAAAGAAATTGTGATTATGGAAGTGTAGGCCCAACAAACTTGAAGTATTGGGCTGGGCTAGGATTAGTTGTTGTAGGAGGCCCAAGAAGGCTTGGGCGTTGAAGGAGGCCCAAGAAGGCTTGGGCGTTGAAGGAGGCCCAAGAAGGCTTGGGCCCAGTAATTATTTGGCAAATATATATATATATATATATATAGTGGAAGTTGAAAAGACAGGTATTTAAATTCATTAAATTAGGCCTCAATTTCCCAGATTTTTTTCCAGAATTTGTAATCATTACTTACTTTGCTTTGAATTTGCTAATCATTTCTACACCCTTTATTACTCCAATTATCTCATCTAATCTACACTTAGAATAGATTTAAATTGGATAGGTTTATATTTATTTTGTGAGGTTAACTCGATCAACTTTTAAATGCTGATACTATTATAATTTAAAAATTATGAGACTGACACCAACGCGTGCTAGCATTTTAAAGGAATTCGTCCGAGACACTCATCTCGACACGTCGCCCACACTGTGACACACGTATGTGCCACAGAGTAGCTCACTTGGGCTACAGAGCCTAGGGGTGGTGGAGAGCTGACACCATGGTACCCCTATAGTACACTTTCAATCTTCTAAGCATAGACATAATTTTAGTGAACGATTATATAAGTATCGTTTA
Source organism: Cucurbita pepo subsp. pepo (assembly GCF_002806865.2). Classification (NCBI taxonomy): domain Eukaryota; kingdom Viridiplantae; phylum Streptophyta; class Magnoliopsida; order Cucurbitales; family Cucurbitaceae; genus Cucurbita; species Cucurbita pepo. Next base: position 3,185,967 of record NC_036639.1, on the reverse strand, counting down.
GGCCATAGGGCCCAGAAGTGGTGGAGAGTTGACATATAGTACATTTTCAATTTTCTAGGCATAGATATGATTTTGGTGAACGGTCATACGGTATCGTGCAGCGTCTGTCCAATGCCCGATTGACACCAAACTTGACGAAGATTCATATTTCATATGGACGGATTTAACCCTCTTTTTGGAATCCCGACTTTCAAGGTTAAGGCTCGGGACTCTACCCGGCCCTTCAACAAGCTTGCTATTTTGTGTGTCATCAAGTGAATGTAAGACGGCGGCGAGCATGACGCAAAGCCTCGCCGCCAAACCCAAACGTGGAAACGGCAGCATTTAATGAAACTCAGAAATGCTTCCCTTTTAGTACTAATTTCATCATTTTAAACCAAATCCCATCATCAAACCAAACCAAACCAAACGCCACCTCTTCGTCTTCTTCTTCTTCTTCTTCCATTATGGCTCTCCGCCGTCTCAGTTCTCTGAACCCCAACGCCGACCCTTTCCCTTCCACCGCGCCATCTCTTCCCCCGCCGCCTCACCTCCGCCACGCCCTTCTATGCCTCCCACCCCTCCATGGATATCAATCCTACATCCACCCATACCAATCCCATCATCCCATCTTCGCTTTCTACCACCTCCTTCCGCCACTTCCTTTTCCCGGCGGTGGCGGCGGCGTCTCTCTCTCTCACTCGGAAAATCCCGTCGGCAACGGCGACGGCAAATCCCACCACAAAAAATCCAAGATTAAGAAATGGGTTCCATCTGCCCTCGATTTCATGCCCTTGGAAACCACCACCGTCATGATCAAGAACATCCCCAATCAATTGAGGTGAAATTTCTCATTATTTTATTACGGAACTTTATGAATTTGACCCTTTTTTTATGAACAGGCGACATAATCTCTTGCAAATTTTGGACGAACATTGCAAGTGCAAGAATTCATATTCTAATCAAAACAGCTTCCGGTCGGAGTACGACTTCGTTTACTTGCCAATGGATTTCGGGTCAGCTCAATTTCAAAAAAAAAGTTCAAATTTTTAGAACAACCCATTATGGGATTTTGCCTGAAACACTTTAATTTCAAATTTTTGGAACAACCCATTATGTGATTTTGCATGAAACACTATAATTTCAAATTTTTGGAGCAACCCATTATGGGATTTTGCATGAAACACTTAAATTTCAACTTTTTGGAACAACCCATTATGTGATTTTGCATGAAACACTACAATTTCAAATTTTTGGAACAACCCATTATGAGATTTTGAATGAATTACTAAAATTTCAAAATTTTCAGGAAATTTTGGTTCGATGGAAAGGTTTCAAATTTGGGGTATGCATTTGTGAATTTCACGAGTTCTAAAGGAGCTTCGGAGTTTTGTAAAGCGTATCACCGCCGTCAATGGGAGGTTTCGGTGAACAGAAAAGTGTGTGAAATTAAACGTGCTAAAATTCAGGTCAATTTCAGGCATCGTTTTTGGTTGGTTGGTTGTTTGTTTATATATGTTGATGTAAAGAATGGTGTTTTGTGGGTTTAGGGTTTGGAGGCTCTCATGGAGGCTTTTAGGAATAAGGTGTTTTGGTGCCATGCTAATAACTATCTTCCGGTTGTGTTGGAGCCGCCGAGTGATGGTTGCCGGAGGTATCGAGTCACGGCGGTCGGTAAGCGGATTGGGCAGCCGCCGCCTAGCCCGATTAAGAAAGGTGGCTAAAACGAGTGGATTTTGCTTGTTGCTAATGAGCAAGTAATCCATGTTTGGTTTCTTTTTAGGGTTTGAGTCTTTAAAGAATGTTGTGAATGTTGTTTGTGGCTTTTTCTACCTAATGGAAGTGGTGGTGGGTAATGTTAGATGAACACGACCCTCCACACTTTGTGTCTAATCTCTCATGGCTTAGCTTCGGGCTTTCCCACCCTCGTTGACATTCGAGGATTCTACGGACATAACTAAGTTTAGTTAAATGAACACGACTCTCCACAATAATATGATAATTGTCTATGGTGAGCATAAGCTCTCGTGGCTTTGTTTTGAGCTTTTTCAAAAGGCGTCGTACCAATGGAAATATTATTTTTTTGATTATAAACCTACATTGGGAACACATTTACATATCCTTACATATCCTGAGGATGTTTGTGTTGTTTTTAGGTTGATGTGGGAATTGTTCTTTATTTTTATGAGTAAGTTTTATATATATTATTAATACTTAGTCATTAAAGTTGTTTTTTATATAATAATGTCTTAATTAGTAAGCTATGAAGTCAAACAATTACTATAGATTATATGTCATTATGACTTGTTTGAATCTAATTCCTTTGGTAAAGGAATGAGAGAACCCTCCAAAAACATAGAATTTCATAATCTAATCACATAAAAGCAAATAAAAAGTAAAAAGTCTTAGATGTTCGTGAAACAATTTTTATTTGTTGAAAATAGCCCACGATCTAAATATGTCGAAATAAATAACTGAAGCGGGAAAATAATTTAAAGTGAGAGAGCTTTCAAATAGAGGAACTACGTATCTTTTCAATTCTCTTTGTTGTTGTGAAAATAACGTACATTTCATCCGTATTTACAGGAATTTCTATGTAATAATTATTCGGGTTAATAACTTTTTTTGGTAAGTCAAGTCAAGCTTATGAACAAACTCTATGGACAATTTTTTAGTGCGTGATATCCATAAACATAATCGAAAGATGATCCTCTAACAATAATTTACACAGACAGAAATTTATTGATACGAAAGGAAGTTAAATATTGCAACGGGATAGAAAGTACATAAGAACTTAAACTAAAATTTGAAAGTAAGACATAAAAGCAAGAGATAAAGAGTATATCAATCAAGAGAATTAACAATAAGTTTCAAATCCTCAAGAAAAACAGCTCCATCTCCATCACCATCCATAGAAGCCACAATAGCCATGCAATCCTCCAATGAAACATCCAATCCCAAATTCACAAACACTTCATAAAGCTCTTCCCCACTCACAAGATCATCCCCATCTGCATTTAGAGCCTCAAAGGCAACCTTCAAGTACCTCCCCACCTCCCCAACTTCCACACTCCTTGCACTCATCTCCAAGAACTCCCCCATGCTCAGCAGCCCATCTCGGTCCACGTCGCCCTCCTCCATCATCATGTTCACGTCCTGCTCGCTCAGGTTGTACCCGAGCGAGCCCATGATCCCCCCGACCTCCGCTGCTGAGATCAAACTGTCGTTGTCGGTGTCGAATGCTCGGAATGCTTCTATCAGGTTGAAGATGTGGCTTAGGCTGTCAGTCTCGGCGGAGAGAGATGGTTGTTGAGCCATGGTTTGTGTTTAGATGTGTGTATTGGAAGGCATGGGAAGGGGTGTATTTATATATAGGTGAAGTGAAGAGAAAAGGGGGTTGGGATCAATTATTTAGCCACTTTAGGGGAATGAGATTCCAGCCTACCTCAAACTGTGCGCATCAATTTATTCATTAAAGTTAGCACATGATTCTAACGCGGAGTATCTGATGAAGCAGATGCCTGAGAATAGGAGCTTCCGGTGAATTTGCTTCGTTAAAGGGAAATTAATGATTATATCTACGTGTATAGTTTGGTGACCGTTTGATTAGTGAGACTGCCTACACTTAAGCTTGCAAGGGGTATGCTTGTCTAAAGCGTGTTCTACACTTAGGCTTGCAAGGTGTATGCTTGTCTAAAGCGTGTTCTACACTTTGGCTTGCAAGGTGTATGCTTGTCTAAAGCGTGTTCTACACTTAGGCTTGCAAGGTGTATGCTTGTGTAAAGCGTGTTCTTTATGGCTGCATGTCTGTTACATGCTGAAACCCTTGCCTTTATCACTTTATCGATTTCTAATTTCCTTCTTGCTTTTTCTAAGTGTATGACGTTTTGGCTTGGTAGACATAGGAGATGTGACGAGTCAACTTCTCCCACCTAGATTTTGTATGGCCAGTTGGTGAAATCACGTATAGGCGTCTAGGCCTACCAGACCTGAATCGTCTCAAAATATATTACAGGGGAATGCGACTACTCCCACCTAGATTTCGTGATCACGTTTAAGCCTGCCTGACCTGAATTGCCTCAAATGGGGATACAACCAATTGTCAACTTCTCTCAAAAAGTTATATGCTATTTATAAACCGTTGTGTTGTCTTTTGCTTGTATATCATATAACATGGTTTTCAATCTCTCTCAACCTTCTTTCAAAATCTATCTCTCCCTATTTTCTAAAATCTTATTCTCAAATCGTGGCCAAAGACATGAGCATACGTTATCCGACCGTAGGCGACACGATTCAACTAAGTTGGCTTGATTCACTCAGTGCTGAGAGTGAATACCATACAATAGCCAAATCCACTACCAATAAAAGGGCGATTGTGACAAGGGATGGGGCATGGTCAACCATGTTCCTTAGGGTTAAAAAAAAAAATCCCTTGAATTTAAAATAGGTAAAAAGTAGATAAGAAACACAAATGGGCTAACACAAGAAGAAAAAAGAAAAAAAACTAAGCCTAATTCCTATTGGTAATATTGTAAATTATCCACATGAAGAAAACAAAGACAATAATGAAGAGATAAAAATCAATTTTTTTTTTCCTATGAAAAGCAAAGCAGGCCATCTTATAAGATCAATTTAAAGAGTAACAAAAGGGCGAAAATACCGAATGCAAATTGCAGTGCCATCTTCAGCTGCAACTGCAAACAAAGAGCACATTGCCTATCCAACCCTTTTTCCGATTGTTCTACTCAAAAAACCAAACAAAATCAGTTGTAAGAAAGCAGAGACGACTTGTAACCTATCACTTATTGCACTTCGCCAAACCAACACCAACACCAACACTCACTCTCTGCTTCCTGCCCAACATTCTCAATTTTTTCTTCCTTTTATGACTCTAAACTGACAAAAAGGATCCCACATGAAAGATTTGTAGTATTCAGACAGCATTGGAGGGTTCTGGTAACTTGCATCTGATCGGCTTCAGTGACGGCTTCATTTTCATGTACTGCAACAAAACAATTGTAGTTTTAAGTGCTCGGATAATGTTGTATAAATACAACAAACAAAACAACCGAGTTAAAACAATCTCAACTCTAGCAATTTGCCTGAAGTCATAAATATCCTCATAAGCAAATAACAAAATAGTAAGACCCTTCAGTATTTATATCCCCTTTGATCGTATTGTCCGATATCTAGCTAGCTAATGAGCACCTTACAATATTTAAGGTTGGAAACCAATATCACTTATTTTCTTAGGTTAGTGAGCACAAGAATTGAATCCATGACTTCAGGGAAATCAGAGTTTATAACTTGTCCTGTTGATAAGTAGTCAAGCCTATGGTTATTATCCAGATCCCCAAATTAAAAAAGATAATAATAATGGCTGCAACAGTGACATGATTTAAGTTTAAGCTAGGACCATGCGTATTATTGACCAGCACGTTATCGACACAATTAAGCATTAAAAAGACAGAAACCCAGGAAAGAAAAGATCATACTCATTCCTGTATACTGGCGTCAAATTCTCTTTTGATAAGAAGACTGACACTGAAATCAAACAATGATAGCCAAGGAATGCTGAAGCAAAAATATAAATGACAAGATAGGAAACAAGCACCATTTACCTGCTCATAAAAAGCATTAATCTCCTCTTCTGTAAGCGCTTCATCATCTCCTGAATTTTCTTCCCATCCAAGAGAACGAAGAAATGCAGCCTCTTCCTCATCTGTACATAATGCTATGCTAGGACTCAAGCTTTTATTCACGGTCTTGGAAAACCTCTGATCCTCTTCGGTGATATTGCCATTGCTAATCAACTCATCTGTAACAGTAGGAGGCTGCACTGGAGAACCACCTGCTTCCTCGTTAACTATCCCTGACTTTTCCTTGACAGGGGATGTGCAAATACCTGAATCTTGGAGCCTAGTGGAACCATTTACGGAAGTTTTCTTCTTTATGAGATTAAAGAAATCATTCCTGCTTTGCGATTGAGAAGGGGGTCTCTTTTCCAAAGTGGATGCTGATTTCAGATCTAAAGCCGCCACCTTCCTCTCCAAAGAGGATGGAGGATTCAGGTTGTTCCTTGAAGTCTTCGGTGTTGCTGAAGAGGCAACAGAAGGCTGGCAATTTGGAGCTCTACTGTTGACATTACTAATAGGATTTGAGCTGTCTTTTAACACACCATTTTCCCATACTGGTTTGAGAACCAGGAATTTCCCATGAGAGGCCTTTGGAGAATCAGACTTGACTTGTCCACCTCGAAGAGATTGACTATTATGCTGCACAACAGGGAGCTGTTGATGACCTCCCTTGGCAGGCACATGCAGTTCAGTAGTTCTGGATGCTCCTTTAGATTTAGATTTTTCAAAAGAATTAAGGACCTGAGAAGTAAATGAGGCAACAAATCTGAGATAATTTTGAAGTTTTGTAGTCAACACATTCAGTTATTCGAACAATTGTCTTCAACATGTACAACGTTGCAGAGATTGTTATATCGCCAGAAAAGATTTCCAATATGGATTATGGAATAAGAAATATTTCACCACTATGAGTTTCCAATAAATACCTTTTCCTCTAAGATCCTACTATTTTCATCATTAACATATCTATTTTGATAAAATGATCAAGAAAGCTTCATTGTAACCAAGAATGTCATTTATAACACAACTTGTCCCTTTTTAACCCTTAAAAAAGGACCTAGAAAGAAAGGATTCCCAAATCAGAATTGAAGACAGAGAGATTCAGACTATGCAATCAGTATTGCTAAAAAATTCAACATGGGACCAACACGACTTAGTTGTGCACAATGAGAGCTGACTTGCAACATATTTTTGCACTTGAAGGAGAGTGAGATCGAATGTAAAAGGGTAATGGAAACTGTACATTTGTAGGGTCCGGTAGGATACTCTGGGCCCTAGGGACCCTTAGCTGCAGTACAGGCCAAAGTTGTAGTGGAACAGGAAGCCAGAAGACAAGGGAGTTTGTTTAGTGAGATTGTGGCTAAAAATGACATTGATCTGTTTTATAGAAGACTCACGCTTTTGAGAAATAGATTAATGTTCTAATATTCTTAATAAAACCTTCACATCTTTGAGAAAATGTCTCTGTTGTTGCTTGCTAATGGAGCTCCAATTCCGAAAACTTTATAATACTTGGTCCAATTTGTAAACATCCTTTTCAGTAGCTTACATTTGAGTTAGATCTTTTTTAGAGTCTCAATCTTGTACACTTGGCTTTGGCTATGAATCTATAATTCTTGTGCAGAACTCGGAGACATACATATTTTCATCACTTATAGAACTCGTCTAACATTATTACTATTATTATTTCACAATCTTTGCATTATTATTTTTCACAAAGGAATATATTGCCTAAGACATTGTCACAATCACAATTACAAATCTTCCATATCAGCAATAAAATATGAGCATAAACGAATATGTTTAACAGTGAGCCTGAACTAGTTTTATTTTCACTTCATTACTTGAATTTTCTAATTCAAACATTAACTAGAAGAACAACATCCCACGCAACAAACATGTTCCAATGATCATGAAAGCTCAATTATGTAAATCCAATAGTCAACAGATAAGAACAATTTGGCTCCTCTGGGGCAATGCCATCAAAATATCAAGATTTTAACTTTAGAAAATATCCCATTCATGTCATGATGCCATCACGTTTTAGCTATTGTCTTTAGCTATTAATATTTTACCCATATTTTGTCTCCAAAAACAGAGTGGGCCTAAGATTACCAATGAGAAGAAGTATAACCTGCAAATAATTCCTAAAGAAAGCTTCTGGGTTTAAAAGTTCTCCATCTCCAAAGTTTTTCTTTTTTTTTTTTTTACTAATACAAATGAATAACAGATAAGACACCAATATTAGACGCAGAAGATTAACAGAAGAATATGGAAAAATAAAGATTTCCGTTGCCTGAACCATAAAACAAGTAGATTTCGGGAATATTGAACTATAAAAATAGTGTCGCTGAAGAAAAAACTTACAGAAACTTTCGGCATTGAAGGCGTTACTGGGATTAATTGCCTGGACTGCTTAATAGCCAATTCCTCGAGCCTCTGTGACTGGCAGAATACAAACAAAAAATGGAATTATATCAACTGCGGTAAACGTGTTCTACAAAATTTTAAGAGGAAAACAACTACCTCAGTTGACTGAGGCGCAGCACGAGCTCTTGTTGGTGCCTGTGTTAAAGCTTCAGCCATCTTTCGTGGAGTTGTTGCATTTGGAGACCCCAACCCAGAATTAGCAGCAACAATCGGTTGAACAGATGATGGAGCAGCTGTACTGCCTGTGACTATAGTTGGCACCTCAGCCAGAGCTGACGTCCATCCCTCCCAACCAATGAAAGTTGAATTTCCAATAGTCAAGCTCTGAACAGATGTGGTCAAGCCAGGAGATGATACTCTTCCTACATCTGGTCCTCCTTGCCTTTCTTCCGATCCAAGTGATGGAAAATCCTTGTCAAAAACAGCCTTATCAGTGATACCATTAATGGTACTTCCTGAATGAAAGCCATTAATGTTCGGGTTACGATTATAGCCTCCACTTTTTGAGTCAGCAGCAACTCTTTGAGGAAATAAATCACCTTGCTTCCTAGATATCATCGATTGGGAACGCTGCAAAGCTCCTTTATCAGCCCTACTGGAATATGTATTTGCCAGAGGGCCAGAAAAGTCATGACCCCAAGGGTCCCCAAGATTTGAAGTTTCTTTCTCCTTCTCACGGTCCCTATCACGATGATTCCTATTAAAACTACTGTAAGCATTCTTTCCAGAGACATGACTAGAGCTCCTCTTTGAGCTTGACGAAGATGACCAATCCAATAAATCAATGTGCGGTTTATCTATATCGCTAATGCTCTTTGAAGTTCTACTCCTCGAGTATTGAGCTTGCGAAGAAACATCTAGTAAACAGTGAATAATAACAAATTACTGAATATAATGAAATAAAATAAATAAGACTATTGAAAAGGAATAGGTTGATGTCCAAAATATTGTAAACTACAAACTACCTGAGTTAGGAGAAGGCGATGCAAATTGTTGGGCTGAATTCCCACTCCCGGAAACACTTCCAGAATTTCTCAGCCACTCTGGAACTAATGTAGGTTCACTTCTTTCCATCATGAGTATTAAACATGATCAACCATGACAGCATAACACGTCTTGCATCCTTAACCACATTCTTTAAATAGTTATTAAGACAACGCCAGCAGAAGTACTAGTCCTTCCTAATGCCCGCAGAAAATCGTGAAAGTGCTATAATTGTTTATAGAGGCATCAATGAAATAAAAGAGTTAGGAAAGCCTATGGTTATTATCCAGATCCCCAAATTAAAAAAGATGATAATAATGGCTGCAACAGTGACATGATTTAAGTTTAAGCTGGGACCATGCGTATTATTGACCAGCACGTTCTCGACACAATTAAGCATTAAAAAGTCAGAAACCCAGGAAAGAAAAGATCATACTCATTCCTGTATACTGGCGTCAAATTCTCTTTTGATAAGAAGACTGACACTGAAATCAAACAATGATAGCCAAGGAATGCTGAAGCAAAAATATAAATGACAAGATAGGAAACAAGCACCATTTACCTGCTCATAAAAAGCATTAATCTCCTCTTCTGTAAGCGCTTCATCATCTCCTGAATTTTCTTCCCATCCAAGAGAACGAAGAAATGCAGCCTCTTCCTCATCTGTACATAATGCTATGCTAGGACTCAAGCTTTTATTCACGGTCTTGGAAAACCTCTGATCCTCTTCGGTGATATTGCCATTGCTAATCAACTCATCTGTAACAGTAGGAGGCTGCACTGGAGAACCACCTGCTTCCTCGTTAACTATCCCTGACTTTTCCTTGACAGGGGATGTGCAAATACCTGAATCTTGGAGCCTAGTGGAACCATTTACGGAAGTTTTCTTCTTTATGAGATTAAAGAAATCATTCCTGCTTTGCGATTGAGAAGGGGGTCTCTTTTCCAAAGTGGATGCTGATTTCAGATCTAAAGCCGCCACCTTCCTCTCCAAAGAGGATGGAGGATTCAGGTTGTTCCTTGAAGTCTTCGGTGTTGCTGAAGAGGCAACAGAAGGCTGGCAATTTGGAGCTCTACTGTTGACATTACTAATAGGATTTGAGCTGTCTTTTAACACACCATTTTCCCATACTGGTTTGAGAACCAGGAATTTCCCATGAGAGGCCTTTGGAGAATCAGACTTGACTTGTCCACCTCGAAGAGATTGACTATTATGCTGCACAACAGGGAGCTGTTGATGACCTCCCTTGGCAGGCACATGCAGTTCAGTAGTTCTGGATGCTCCTTTAGATTTAGATTTTTCAAAAGAATTAAGGACCTGAGAAGTAAATGAGGCAACAAATCTGAGATAATTTTGAAGTTTTGTAGTCAACACATTCAGTTATTCGAACAATTGTCTTCAACATGTACAACGTTGCAGAGATTGTTATATCGCCAGAAAAGATTTCCAATATGGATTATGGAATAAGAAATATTTCACCACTATGAGTTTCCAATAAATACCTTTTCCTCTAAGATCCTACTATTTTCATCATTAACATATCTATTTTGATAAAATGATCAAGAAAGCTTCATTGTAACCAAGAATGTCATTTATAACACAACTTGTCCCTTTTTAACCCTTAAAAAAGGACCTAGAAAGAAAGGATTCCCAAATCAGAATTGAAGACAGAGAGATTCAGACTATGCAATCAGTATTGCTAAAAAATTCAACATGGGACCAACACGACTTAGTTGTGCACAATGAGAGCTGACTTGCAACATATTTTTGCACTTGAAGGAGAGTGAGATCGAATGTAAAAGGGTAATGGAAACTGTACATTTGTAGGGTCCGGTAGGATACTCTGGGCCCTAGGGACCCTTAGCTGCAGTACAGGCCAAAGTTGTAGTGGAACAGGAAGCCAGAAGACAAGGGAGTTTGTTTAGTGAGATTGTGGCTAAAAATGACATTGATCTGTTTTATAGAAGACTCACGCTTTTGAGAAATAGATTAATGTTCTAATATTCTTAATAAAACCTTCACATCTTTGAGAAAATGTCTCTGTTGTTGCTTGCTAATGGAGCTCCAATTCCGAAAACTTTATAATACTTGGTCCAATTTGTAAACATCCTTTTCAGTAGCTTACATTTGAGTTAGATCTTTTTTAGAGTCTCAATCTTGTACACTTGGCTTTGGCTATGAATCTATAATTCTTGTGCAGAACTCGGAGACATACATATTTTCATCACTTATAGAACTCGTCTAACATTATTACTATTATTATTTCACAATCTTTGCATTANAATGAAGAAGAGCAATTCGCTTTCCGTCACCCATCTTCCCCAAACAACGGATTGGAAGGCAGCGTCAATAACTCAGAAGCCCCTCATCACAGCGTAAAATGGCGGTAGAAATAGGAATGGAGATTATATCTACGTTCACAGAGGAAGAACACTCAGAATTCGGACGCAACACTAGAAACGCCGCAATAAATTCAATCAATAGACCCTTAAAGGAGTAAGAAAATCAGAGAAAACAACAACAAAAGAGCAAACAATAAAAACCCTAGAGCATGCTACATAAAATAAACTTCGAATCCACACCCTATAATCAGAAACAACAATCTCATAGCCGAAATAGACGGAAGTAAATCCCAGCAATACGGAGGGGAGGGATTAAGAAAGAATACTAACCTTGAGGCGAGTGATTGAAATTGAAAGGAAGGGGAAAGCAAAGGAGTGGGTATAAGTGGTGAATGGAACCCTGTATCGAAGCAATGCGTCTGGGAAGAACGCGAAAGTTGGAGAGTAGGAGAAGAGAGCAGATAAATAAAGGAATCGGGGAAGAACTTAGGCAAAATGGGGATTGAATTATCGTCGGATATGGAATGGGAATTGAGTTGATGATTATTGGTCCGCCATGCGAGAGACGACGAGAACAAAGAAGGAATTGGAAAAGGCGAATAGAAGAAATTGATACTCAAAATGTAACATGCGAAGAACGGCACTCTTCACACGAGAAAATAATATCCGTTTTCTATTAAAAATTATTATTATTAATTCAATTTAATTAGATAAAAAAAAAAATTAGTATTTATGATTTTATCTCCTAATATATTAATCAAATCTTAGCTAAAATTTAAAAATTTATCTCTTCATATTAAATCTATAATTATTATAAAAAAATTAAATATATTAGATATCAATAACTACTATTACCCTAAATTTAGCCTCAACTTATTATTTACCCTAAATTTTAAATAAAATTTCACAAAAAAAAAAAAAAAAAAAAAAGG
>NC_036639.1:3087482-3173488 GCF_002806865.2 Cucurbita pepo subsp. pepo | reverse complement strand
AAAAAAAAAAAAAAAAAAAAAAAAAAAAAAAAAAAAAAAAAAAAAAAAAAAAAAAAAAAGTAGATAGATTTTTTTTTTAATTCAAACAATTATAAAAATTGAATTATCTATTTATTTTATTCAATTAACCATATACAAATTAATGTCATAATTTTAGAACTCATATAATTTTGGAAAAAAAATTTGTTAAATTCTATCTTTTAAAAAAAAATAGTTAAATAATAAATTTAGTCCAAAAGCATTTACAAAATCGGATTACTAGCTTCATATTGAAAAAAAAAATTCTCGTTTACATCTCAAACAAAATCTACCGTGCATCATATTCAAGTCTTTAAGAATTATAATTACAGTCATGCTCGTGTTTCACAATTTCGTAGCATTCTCAAAACTCATGGACATGTATGTCTATCTAGTGTCACAACCGCACTTTTTTAGTTATGACACAACAATTATGCGGTGCTTGTTCTAACCCAATGAACAAGTCATTAGGTAAAAATCAAACTTCGCGAATAATTCATATGCATGGTCCAATCTCACAAGTATATAGATAAGACGTCCTGGATAGACATATAGATAAGACGTCCTGGATAGACATGACCATGACACCCACGTCAAGTCAAATAAATTGACCATGATTCTTGAATCAATTTGAAAGTCTAAAAATTAGTGTTAAATTATATATAATAAATTTAACAAACGATGAGAATAAATTTCTAGTTTTTAAAATATAGGAATAATTCAAAGAACATATATGCAAATAAGACTTTACAAAACAAACGAAGATAATGGGAGAGTTAATCTCAATATATACACTCTCCTTTGTGCTGCCATGCTGCAGGGCGAGCCCTCACTATCCGGTTAACACTTGCATTGAGTATTGGGTGATCTAGCCGAGGACTCCCATGAACTGGACTTACTGCAGATCAAAACAAAAGGGATGAATCAAAGGTTACTGATCATTCTCCTTTATCCGCTTCCCTGTCATCGTCTTCGTCGACGTTCTGCGCTTGCTTCACGAAACTAAGTTCACTCTCTGGCTTTGCTCGGTTTAGGGATTGAGCTTCTTCATCATCAGATTGAGCTCCGATTTCATCAGAGTAAGCATACCTTGGTTCATGATTGTTAAAACTTAGGATTAGGCTGAAAGAAAGTGGTAAAACATTGGAAAGTATAGAACACACCGTTGAGAACTTTGTGATGGAGCCCAGAGATAGCAGATAACGCATAATAAAGCAAATGCAAGAATGTTCCAAAAAGCAGTTATGATCCAAGCACTCTGCCACCTTTCATTAAAGGGATCTGTCGCCTTGAAGTAGACCTACCATATGCAAAAGCTTATCATGAAACATTGCTGTACAAGACAGCACTAAAATAATAACAAGAAGACACGGTGGGCAAGAGTCCCTAAAACAACGAGGTTCATGTAGATTTCATTATGCAATTTGAACTCTATTAGTAACCCTGGAGCAAACTTTCCATAATTATACACCAATTACTGCACAGCATGCATCAGCTAGAAGATGCAAACACTAATTGTAACAACCTAAGTTTACCGCTAGTAGATATTGTCTACTTTGGCTCGTTACGTATCGCCGTTAGCCTCAGGTGTTCAAACACGTCTACTAGGGAGAGGTTTCCACACCCTTACGAGGAATGTTTCGTTCCTCTCTCCAACCAACATGAGATCTCACAATCCATCCTCCTTGTGGGCCCAGCGTCTTCATTGGCACAACGCCCGGTGTTTGGCTCTTATACCATTTGTAACGGTCCAAGCTCACTGGTAGTATATATTGTCCGCTCTGGTCCGTTACGTATCACCGTTAGCCTCACAATTATAAAACGCGTCAATTAGGGAGAGGTTTCCACACCCTTGTAAGAAATGTTTCGTTCCCCTCTCCAACCGATATGGGATCTCGAGGGTTCAGCGTCCTCATTGGCACATCTCTCGGTGTCTGGCTTTTATACCATTTGTAACAGCCCAAGCCCATCGCTAGCATATATTGTCCGTTTTTGCCCGTTACGTTTCACCGTCAGCCTCACGATTTTAAAACGTGTCACTGGGGAGAGGTTTCCACACCCTTGTGAGTAATGCTTCGTTCCCCTCTCCAACCAATGTGGGATCTCACACTAACTTCGGTATCCCATTTTTTATATTTTGTTTTTCATTTGGTAAAGCATTAGGTTGGCACTATAGATGTCTACATGGATAAAGGAATAAAATGTGTAAAGAGTTTGAAGTCATACCTCAAATCCAATCCAAGCAACAGAAGCAATGACAGTGGTCACCAAAGCATTTGAGAACTTCCTATATATTTCCAACTTAACAGAGCTCCTCTTCATCTGAAAGAAAAGAAGAAAAAAAAACAAGTTTATCTAATGAGAGGATCCATGCTGTTAAACTTGGCGGATATCAGGAACAGGAAAGCAATACCTGTAGCTGCTCTAACGTTCTTGAAAGGGAAGTAAAAATCCACAATATTAAAAATGCATCTAGGAACGCATCAGGGAGGACTAGCAACAGTCTTGCTCTTCCAGAAACATCATTTATAATCCCAACATACTCTGTAATATCCAATAACTCAGATGCCAAAAAGTAAGTTATCCCTAGAAGAAGAACCTTTGAGGTAAGACCACCAAGAGTGGGCCGAACGACACCATAACCCATGGCAATTGACAGTATAAGAAGCCGTGTAACAGTTTTCCTTACAGCAGCCACGGTCACCACCCATGTTGTGATTACGACTGGCCTAATTCCGGTATCGTTAAAGTTTACATACTCGAAGTACCAAAGGACCATCTCAAATAATCCGAGCGCAACGATGACTGTGATGCAATGCTGAAGTTGCAGAATATCACTCCAGAACCTCACATACTGAGATAGCCAAATGACAATAAGCAATAAATATGCAACGGACATACATACATAAAATCTCATTAAAGAGAACATCCGTCCTGGTAAATAACCATGGGGATTTTTCCACTTTGTTCTCCCACTCATCACCAATCCTTTGAGGTTTGGATCACATGTTACAAAGAACAAGTTATACATTCCAGTTTTTGTAATGGAAACCTCCATATCTTCCATGCGAGTGTGAAGATAGTTACCACTGAACTGCACATTTAAAACAACAGGCCAGTTAATATCTGATGAAGAAGGTCTTTTAATGACTTCCCCTTGCTTACATCCTTCAAACTTGGCAAGATCTGGAGTGCAACATACAGCTCTCTGCCCACCATAAGCCGAACCACCAATGTTATCACGATCAGCAGCCTCGAAGATGATAACTTGTATCAATCCAGTGCTATGCTCCATGTCTGTATGTTGGTCGGCAGCAGCTTTGCTCCTCCAAAAGGTGATATTATAAAATCTGTCCCATTTGTAAATTTCATGTACTGAGAGAAGAATACATACATATATACATACAGATTATAAACATTCAGTGAGCTACAGCAGGGCAAAATTTTACAAAAACCAGTTTCTGCGAATAATTAAATCCTTCAAACATTCTCGAGGATGCGTGCAGATAGGTCAATACGATCTTTAGAAACAAGAAACAGAGTTACTAGCCAAGTTGTTCAAAACAAATTTTCTAATCAAATATGATCTTTAAACAAAACGAACTTCTTCAATGGAACGATATTGTTCTTCATTTTCTATCTCACCAATGAATCATGTTTTAAAGCCAAATGTTACCCCCAATATAACAAAATGAACACAGATCCAGCTCAAGTATAACCAAATTAAAACGCAATTACATCTCAATTTCAAGGACGCCTTCAACAAAACCTATCCACACGGACTCGCAAAAGAAGCACATGAATCAAAATCAAGACATCCAAAGAGTTAGGAAGAGTACTGGATCGAAGATTGGACATTGCGGACAGAAGGCGTATCGGAATTAGCCGCGAGAGAAGCCGCAAGACCTTCACTGCCGCCGGAGAGAAGAAAAGAGTTACCGACATCAATGAAAGCTTCTTTGTCGTAGAAATGGATTGATGCATTGGCTAGATTCACTGTGAGTGACTGTAAGAGTATGAACCAAGCATACAAAATGAATAAAGGATTTGAAACAGCAAGAGATGTTTGTTTCAAGATATTCATGGCGACGGATCAAACAGAAAAACAAGAAATAGAGAGAAAGAGAGACAAAAAGAGGGATCGGCGTTAGAATGGAATCGGCAGATGAGATCGGAGTCCGATTGTCAGAGAAGCAGTTGTCAGTGGGTCGATACAAAAAGGGAATCCTACCACACGCGCTCACCTTATATGTGATTGAGACAGCACAAAATAAATTCTGTTAATTTAAAAATTTTAGAGGATCAAAATTAATATATATATTTTTTAAATTCAATATTCTAAATTATATATATATATATATATATATAGTAATTTATTGTCTTCTACCAGACGTTGGTTAAATTAAATTTTGGTCGATTTGAAAAAATTAAAATTTAATTATATATATAAAATGTAACTGTCTAGATCCAACTAGGAGATATTGTCCTCGATTCAACTAGTAAATATTGTCTTCTTTGGTCTTCCCCTCAAGGCTTTAAAACGCCTATGCTAAAGGTTTTTAGGTGGTTTGTTCTCCTCCCCAACCCCGCTAACAGAGGTTCTCCCTCAAGGCTTTAAAACGTGTATGCTAAAGGTTTCTAGGTGGTTTGTTCTCCTCCCCAACCCCGATATTGTCTTCTTTGGGCTTTCCCTTTCGGGCTTCCCCTCAAGGTTTTAAAACGCGTCTGCTAGGGGAAAGTTATGGTGATTTGTTCTCCTCCTTTCCCTTTCGGGCTTCCCCTTAAGGCTTTAAAACACGTATGTAGGAAAAAGTTATGGTGATTTGTTCTCCTCCACACGGGCTTCCCTTCAAGGCTTTAAAACGCGTTTGCTAGGGAAAAATTCCAACGTAGAATATCACATAAAATTATAGACACATCAAAATTTTCTAAATAATAGGGACTAAATTTGTGTGTTTAGAGTTTTTTTTTTTTTTTTCGTCTTCTTCTTGTTGTTTCTCGGGGAGAGACAGGGACGATGTCGAACCACAGTCTGATCTGATGCCCGAGGTTTCAGCCCCGACAGAAGGGATGGATTGAATGCATTACTAACGAGTATCGCCAATTGATTCCAAGTTGCCAGTTTCTCAAGCTGTTTACTATCATGAGAGTGCCAAATATTGGTGTTACAATCTTACAGGCCATGTCGATGCCGATGCCGATGTCGATGTCGGCCTTGTGGAACTCAATTTCCAGGAAGGTAGCTGCATTTTCATGATTCACGATACTAAAAGTTTCATCAGCTTGAAAAGAACACAACTCGTTAATACATATATCATCGACCAGCTCAAGGCTACAGAAAATACAATCACTTCGGATAGAAACAATCATTCTCTTTACACTATACAAAGAAATGACATAAATAAACAGAGTCCGACACATCCAAAATAAGAAATCAGCCTAAATTACACAATACACTGGCTGTATTACCTAAGTCCTATGATCAAGCAACAAACAGAGGTATAAATGAATCTGACTCCCACGAACAAAACTGGAAGTTTTGTGGTAGAAACCACTTTTTTTCGACGAATGCATTCCACCACTGCACGCTCATACGTTACCTTCTTTCGAGGTTTTACGTGCAGTGTTTCGACATAACGTTTCGTGGCCAGTTGAACTCCCAAACAGTGTCCAGCTTTTGTCTGATCACAGCTGAATGATATCAAAAATCCAAGACAAAGAGAAGCGTTGAGCTAGATTAAGGCACTCCAGACAGCCGCACTCCCTTCACCACACTTTTCATGGACATTCTTGATCCTCTCCACAGATTTGCATATTCCACTGCAACTCCAGTCAAATGATGCAACGCACATGTTTCCTGCCTGTGCCTTCCACTCACAATCTGCAAACATTTTATGTCTTTAGAGAAAGACCAAGATGAAACTATGCTATGATCAGGTTCATCTGATGAAAATGTTACCAGGTGGAGTCCCGCAGCACATATTGCGGTCATCTATGTGCTCGACTTCAAGCCCAATTAACCAAGCACCGAGCGACACGTCTTCATTAGCATATTTGTGCAAAATTAGCCTGCATCACAAGTGTAAATTTAAAAACCCTATCATTAAGAATCTGATACAAAGATCACATACATATTTCTTCCAAAAAGAGAGGTGGAGGATATATATAACTTCCCAAAAGTCATAAACGTTTAGTGTTAACACGAGGGCTCATTTACCATTCCATTAGTAATAAACAACTAAAAAATCTATGCAAGTTCTACTATAACCGTAGCCCACCGCTAGCAGATATTGTCCGCTTTGGTCCGTTACGTTTCGTCGCCAACCTCACAGTTTTAAAACGCGTCTACTAGGGAGAGGTTTCCACACCCTTATAAATGAATGTTTCATTCTCCCCAACCAATGTGGGATCTTATAATCCACCCCCATTGAGGCCCAGAGTCCTCACTGGCACACCCCCCAGTGTCTAGCTCTGATCCATTTGTAACAGTGCAAGTCCACCGCTAGCAGATATTGTTTACTTTGGCCCGTAACGTATCATCGTCAGCCTCACAGTTTTAAAACACGTCTACTAAGGAGAAGTTTTCACACCCTTATAAGAAATGTTGCATTCCCCTCCCCAACAGATGTGGGATCTCACAATCCACCCCCCTTGGGGGTCCAACATCCTCACTGGCACACCGCCTAGTGTCTAGCTCTGATACCATTTGTAACATTCAAGCCCACCACTAGCAAATATTGTCTACTTTGGCCAACGGTATCGCTGTCAACCTCACGGTTTTAAAACACATCTACTAGGGAGAGGTTTCCACATCCTTATAACGAATGCTCTGTTCCCCTCTCCAACCAATGTGGGACCTCACAATTAAAACGTAAAAAAGAGCTGCAAGCTCATCAACTAAGAAAAACTTCCCATATACATCAAAGAACATAACATTTTCTTTTGATTCAGTTCATATTCGATCCATTTAGACAAATTTATATGAACAACTTCGTATATATTAAGAAACTTACACAAGCTATGATGATGTGTTTACTTTACGTACTCTAATTGTACACAGAAAAGCTATAAGCTTACTGATTATTCGCAATGTAGTTGGCTAGATCCTTTGAGATTGCATAAATCTGTCCAGTTGCATGTCTGAAGTACTTATTTCCCTCCTCTCCAAATTTCCAGAATTCAGGTTCATGGTATTTGACAGCCCTATGATCAAATAAATAAGCAAAAAGAAAGCATATTATTACAAATCCTCCTCTCTTAATAAACATGATAAGCAGTCCATGAAAATTACTTTGAAGATAGAACAGGTCCAGATTTCATGCATCCAATATAAACTCTGGGCTTTGACCGGTGGTAAGCCAGAGTGGTAGCTAGCATCCCTGTATGGGGAAGAATTATAAGAAACGCGATCGTGATAAATGTATTTTTCGCTTTCACATACGTAGAAGAGATAGCAACTTAACGACGTGAAACGTACCTAAATTCACATGGACATCGTCGTCTATCTTAACGTAGAAGTCAGCATCCCATATAGAAACGGCAGTGGAAAAGAAGGCTTTTGTTTTTGCAGACAATTCGTGGTACCCTTCAATATGCTCCTGCACATCATGATTCAGTTTACAAGCTGAATGTCTAATCATTCTTTTATATGATCATAACTCCATTTAGATTGTCTTACCAGTCTAAGGAAATCTTTGTGCAAGGAATCTTCAGAATCAATAGCGCGATCTAAAATGCTGTTCGATGTTGCGCTAATCATGCAAAGATCGACGAGTTAGTTCGATAAGGGAGAAAATGCTAGAATAACACAAATAGGAGAATCTAACACAGTATGGTAATCACAATCAGGAAAGTCTAGTGTTACTTATTTATACAGTGAAAGGAGAAAGCTGACAGATTAATAGTAGCTGCTGCTTTTGCAAAATGGGCCAATAAAGAACTTGTTTTGCCCATTAAGAGAACATTGAGATCCCACATCGGTTGATGAGGGAAACGAAGCATTTCTTATAAGGGTGTGAAAACCTCTTTCTAACAGACGCGTTTTAAAACTGTGATGTTGACGGCGATATATAACAGGCCAAAGTGGACAATATTAGCTAGCGGTGGGCATGGGATGTTACAAATGATGTTACAAATGGTATCAAAGCCAGACATCGAGTGGTGTGTCAGCGAGGACGTTAGGCCCCCAAGGGGGTGGATTGTGAGATCCTACATCAGTTGGAGAGAGGAACGAAACATTCCTTATAAGGGTGTGGAAACCTCTCCCTAACAGACATGTTTTAAAACCGTGAGGCTGACGGCGATATGTAACGGGCCAAAGCGGACAATATCAGCTAGCGGTAGACATGAGATGTTACAAATGGTATCAGAACCAAACATCGGGTGATGTGCCAGCGAGGATGCTGGGCCCCCAAGGGGGGTGGATTGTGAGATCTCACATCGACTGGAGAGGAGAACGAAGCATTCCTTATAAGAGTATGGAAACCTCTCCCCAACAGACACGTTTTAAAACCGTGAGGCTAACGGCGATATGTAACGTGCCAAAGCGGACGATATCTTCTAGCGGTAGGCATGGACTATTACAAATGGTATCAAAGACAAACACTGGGTGGTATGCCAACGAGAACAATGGATTGTGAGATCCCACATCAGTTAGAAAGGGGAACGACTCATTCCTTATAAGGGTGTTGAAACCTCTCCCTAACAGACACGTTTTAAAACCGTGAGGCTAACGACGGATACGTAACAGGCCAAAGCTGACAATATCTACTAGCGGTGGGCATGGGCAGTTACAAAAAAGCAATCCAAAAACTACAGAAAAGATGGTTCGTCTCAAAAAGTCATCACAAACCCACTTTAATTGCCAAGCTTTGAAACAATCCACAGCATGACAATGAAAGGCTCTCACAGAGAAATTTGACCAACAAAAACTTTAATACCCTATGCTTTAAATGTCAATTTCATTCATTAGGACCATCCGGTTGAAAAAAGAGAGCCCCATCATTATGGAAAGCGACTCCATCATCACCAGCATCTAATTTCAAACAGTTAGCTACAGCCAATAACCCACAAGAGACGCAATTATACCTATGGCCAATCATAAACCGAACGACAATCCCTTTCTCTCGCTCCAACTGGAACAGCTTTTCACCTGACCAAACATCAAACCATGTTTTAGTAGAAAAACAACGTAAACTGATGAAAATGAGACATAACAACAGTGTGGGGAACCTAAATACCTCGAGGCATCCACGTCTCTCTAACAGAATCTCGACGCCTTCGACTACTAAACGCGGTGTTTATCCCAATCACCATTAACATCTTCTTCTTTGGCAGGTTGTCTTGAACAGAAGATTCAACAGAAGGGGTGTAATTCTCAGAGGAGTGTACCTCCCGAGAATTCCTAGCCTCCACTAAATCCATGTTAAGCATTGTAATTTTCTTGTCTAAAGATCTGTACACATCCAGAAATTTCAAATAAGGAAACTAATTTGTTCCAACGAAACTGGAAATATAAAGAACAAGTTGCACTAACTTGATTGCTTCGTTAGTTCTATAAACTTCGGTCATCATATCCCTTTTCTCCGCTGGCTTAAAATTTTTCCAAGAAACAGAAAATCATACTCAAATGCGCAATGGAATCAATCAGTCGTATAAGTAAGGCAATCAGATGCAAACACTCACCATCTTAATAGGGTTATCTTCAGAGACGATTTGAAGTTCCTGCTCATGGCGATGCCGAGAGATGACCTGACCATTGGATTCAGGCACCGACCATATCCTGCAACATAACGCAGAAATCGAAAAACCCCGATCATGATCAAACCCAGAAAAACACAGAATCGCATGAAATCAAGAGGAGAAATCGAGAGGCGAAATTAGAAACCTGTTTGTGACGAGCATACCGAGAAGGAAGAAGGGGAAACAAAAGAAAGGAAACCATACGATGGAGATCTTTCTAAAGCCACGATTCTTCATCTTTTTTCCTCTGTGAAATGGGGAATCTCTCAAAAGACAGACGACCCACCAGGAGGAAGACGAAAGGTGAATGAAATTGGGATTGTTTATGAATCAATTGGGCGCGTTTTTTATGGAAGTCAGAGGATGAAGGCGGCGAAAGGATGAAACGAATGGGGATTTGGGGGTTTGATTAATCGCGCCACCAGTCGTGCGCGGTTTCGGAAGAATTATAAACCTGTCTGTTAATCGGTTTCTAAATTGAAATGATTTAACTTTTAATTGTTTACTAATCTTTGATTAAAAAGGAAGGTCGTTGCCCAATCGTTGAGATTTTTAAGACAACCTACGAATATTGTTTTTCCAACTATGGTGGACTTTTTAAATAGTAATTTAGTATTTTTCTTCTTTAATTTTTTATTTTTTTTAATTATATGTATCAAATTAATTTTAAATTTTTAAAATATATTTCGACAAATTTTAAAATCATCAGAGATATATGAATCAAAATGAGAATAATCTTAAAAATAAGATGACTAAAGATAGCTTAAAGAAATGAAAGTTAGTACAGAAACTTTGTGGTTAAGTCGGTTTAGTTTGAACAATTTTATACTGGGTGGTATTCAATAATTTTTCTTAAGATACATGTAACGACCCAGATCCACCGCTAGTAGATATTGTCTTATTTTGGGCTTTCTCTTAAAGCTTTAAATTACGTCTGTTAGGGGAAGCCCGAACGGGAAGGTCCAAAGAGGACAATATCTACTAACGGTAGATTTTGGTCGTTACAAATGGTATCAGAGCCAGACACTAGACGATGTGTCAGCCTTCTCGCTGTTTTCTGAAGGGGGTAGACATTGTGCCCTGAAGGGTGGATTGTGATGTCCCACATTGGCTAAGGAGGAGAACAAACCACCATTTATAGGGGTGTGGAAACCTTTTCGTAGCATACGCGTTTTAAAGCCTTGAGGGGAAGCCCGAAAGGGAAAGCCCAAATAGGACAATATCCGTAGGTCGTTACAATACATGTGAGTTGAAATTTTTTAATTTATTAATATTTTTTTAACCTTATGTTAACTTTTATTTTCTCTATTCACTATAATTATAACATAATGTAATGAGATATATTTCAAAATTATTAATTTCATATAATTTTTTTTATTTTCAAATTTTGGATTGGTTGTTTAAAACCACATGGAAATTGCTTTTTTTTTTTTAATTAATAAATTATTCTTATTGGATTACGTGTTCAATTTGTTTATATTGGTAATTTTTTTGAAATCTTGACTAGAGATAGGTCTTATTATGTTTCTAGATAGGAAAAATAAGCCGGCATTAAAAATATGGAAATTATGTCAAATTAATTATTTTATTATTTTATTTTCACATTAGAGGTATATTTTCTTAGCATTACGCTCACTAAGAGACATACTTGTAGGCTATCATCGCATCATTGACTTAGTAGGAGACCACGAGTTTTACTCTACGTTGTGTCGTGCAAACAAATCAAGTAAGTGGGTCGGTCAAGAGCATGAATGCAAATTGTAATTCCAAGTGGGGTCAGGTACGTGAACAAACACACGGGTCAAGGCGTGTGCTGGATGTGGGTTTTAGCCGAGGTCTGTGGGTTGCACATGGGTAATTCTAGATTTTGGTTGTGATGGACTTGCCTCATGGGCGAGTTTGGGCTACACACTCACTGGGTTAACGGGTTTTAGATTCAACACCAAACTTACCCAAATTCGAACCTATGGGTCTCTTTTTTATTACCCGACTCACTACAAATTTATACCTCTTTTTCTCTCTCTTCAAATTTGCTCTCGGTCTCTTATTGCTTTCTGACGCTTCTTCGACGACGGTCACTCACTGATTACTCTAATAAGTATTTGTTCATAGGTCGTGACGACAAGAAAACCTTCACAAGAAGATAAAGAGATATAACGTTATATTAAAAAAATATTCGTTCTAATCATGAAATATATATCTTGTAATATATCTAACGTAAAATAGTCAATTCAATGTATAATAAAAAGTTTCTAAATCTCACTTAATATAAATCATTATAACTCGATGCATGTTTGAATATTTAAATATTAAATGATCCAATAAATAATTTCAAGTGGTTAATTAAAAAAAAAAGACAATATTTGAAATTCAATTCAATTTAATTTTAATAACTCGAAAATTAAAATAATTTTGAATATTGGATTAAGAAAGCACGAGGATATTTCTTTTAGCTGCAATTCATTGACCGAAGGCTATAATTTTTAAAATTTATTTTCATATTAATTTGAAGAAAATAATTAAGAATATAGAGTTTAAATTTAAATTAATGATTAGAATACTATATTTATGAATATTAATAAATTATTAAAAAAATTAAATATTAACCATTTGTAGATATTCTTCAAAATTTTTAATTTTTCTTATAAAAAAATTAAAATATTAATGTTAGATATTTTTGTACAGTTATTTCTAAAAATGATTTGTGATATTTATCTTAATTTAAATAATAAAGTTAAAGCTATTAAAATTAATTAAAAAATCAGGTAGCTGATTTTACTTGGCGGCAAACGACGGCACTAACCCAGCCACGTAGGTCAACAAGCTGGCAGTGGGCCCCACTCTCACAATTTTCACATTTCTGAAACTAGACGTTATTCCGTCTAGATAAAAATGTTAGACGTAAGTTTTGGTGTGACACGCGTCATTCGCTTACCTACACCTTNTTTTACTTGGCGGCAGACGACGGCACTAACCCAGCCACGTAGGTCAACAGGCTGGCAGTGGGCCCCACTCTCACAATTTTCACATTTCTGAACCTAGACGTTATTCCGTGTAGATAAAAATGTTAGAAGTAAGTTTTGGTGTGACACGCGTCATTCGCTTACCTACACCTTTACCAACTAGGATTCTTCACGCTACCGGCTATTCCGGTCACCCGGTAACCTCCTTACCCTTTCTTCTTCCTCTTCCCACTCCCATCTTTGCATCCAGATTCATCGTTGTCTTCTCTTCACTGGAATGCTCTTCTCCGATTAAACTGCATTTCGTTATTTTATTATAAATCTGTTTCGTTTTCGTTGTTCATCTCCATTTCTATCTGAATCCGGATTTCCGCTTCTTAGATGGAAGCTTCTTCTTCGTCTACAACCACTCCTCGCCGGTCGTTCTTCCGATACTGTCACTGTAGTTTTTTCAGGCGTTGTTGTCGTTGTTTCTGCTGTTTCTACTCATATCCTTAGGTGTGTTCGTTGAATTCGTTTTGTTCATCGTCTTCTTCTGCTGCTGATTTTCGGGATTATGGATTTTCGTCATGCCCAGTCGGATCTTTCTTTACGATTTAGTTCTCATGCCACATCTTCGATATCTAGAAGTTCGATTGGGGATAACTCGAGCTATTTGTGTTCGACGGCTTCGAATTCGTCGTATTTGTTGGAACTCCGTGAGCAAAAGGACGAGAAGTTCAATTTTGTGAAAGGGGACCCGGATGATCATAGCGATGATGAGAAGTTCAGCCTTCTAGGGCAACCCTTGCGTGTGAAGAGGCAGAGAGACAGTCAATCGTTTCTCAATCAGGATTCTGCGAAACGGTTAGCGATTATGGATGAATCGAGCCTTGAGGCGAGACGAACGTCGGTTAGGGCATGGGGGAATCAGTCGCTTCGAATTGCTGACCCGGAAATTCATGATATTATGGCGAAGGAGAAGCAGAGACAATATAGGGGTATTGAATTGGTTGCTTCGGAGAATTTTGTGTGCAGGGCTGTCATGGAAGCCCTAGGTAGCCATTTGACGAATAAGTACTCTGAGGGAATGCCTGGCGCTAGATACTATACGGGTAATCAGCACATAGATGAGATTGAATTGCTTTGTTGTGAGAGAGCGTTGGCCGCTTTTGATCTTGATCCTGAGAAATGGGGAGTGAATGTGCAGCCTTACTCTTGTACATCAGCAAACTTCGCTGTGTACACCGGTCTTTTGCTCCCAAAGGATCGAATTATGGGTTTGGATTCAGCATCGGGAGGACATCTTAGTCATGGGTATTATACTCCGGGTGGGAAAAAGATTTCAGCGGCTTCTATATTCTTTCAAAGTCTACCTTATAAAGTGAATCCCCTAACTGGGTACGTTGATTATGATAAGCTTGAAGAGAAGGCGCTTGATTATCGTCCGAAAATACTAATCTGTGGAGGAAGCTCGTATCCACGCGAATGGGACTATGGTAGATGTAGGCAGATCGCAGACAAATGCGGAGGAATTCTGATGTCCGACATGTCCCATATAAGCGGTCTTGTGGCGGCCAAGGTGTGTGGATTCTTCTTATAACATGTTTCTTGAGAATTGTGATTGAATTCATCATGTCAGACTTTAAGATTTCTGTAAGATAATGCGTTTTTTTATTGTATATGCCAACAATGATTTTAATTTGTTATGTTAAATTCTGATTGAGGTAATATGTTCCTGAAGTGGGGTGGGATTAGTTTAGCCCTTAGGATAGCGATTTGAACCTTCCTGCCATTTTTGCTACTCATTTATGTCCTTATGACTCTGTCTATGCTGCAGGAATGTGCTAGTCCGTTTCAATATTGTGATATAGTAACTTCAACAACACACAAAAGTCTCAGAGGGCCCAGAGGGGGTATTATCTTTTTCAGGAGGGGTCTAAAATCGAGGAAGCAAGGCGTGCTTCTAAATCATGGAGAAGAAACTGGCACTTATGACTTTGAGGACAGGATAAACTTTTCCGTTTTCCCATCGTTACAAGGGGGTCCCCATAATAATCATATTGCTGCACTGGCCATAGCGTTAAAGCAAGTGGCTTCTCTCGAGTACAGAGTATATATTCGACAGGTGAAGAAAAATGCGCAGGCTTTAGCATCAGCTTTATTGAGAAGAAAATGTAGATTGGTAACTGATGGTACAGACAACCATTTGGTGCTGTGGGATCTTATTCCTTTGGGACTAACAGGTACTGCACTCAGATATTTGCCTCCTTCTGGATATACATTGTTTAATTGCACACTAGATTTTAATGGTTCTCTGATATGATAAGACCCTTGAGCAAATATTGTTAGATATACGAACTTTTGGTGATTATTCTTGTGCTTTCTGAGTCGTCATCAATCGTTTATGCTGGATTATTGAGTTAGCTTTTGTGGGTTATCTCTGGGTTTGATTTGATTGCCTTCTCCCTAAAAGATAAGACGGAAGGGGTAATAGCATAGCTGTTCCTTCTCAATTATTGGGGATGCCCACTGTTCTTTCATAAAGAAATTTCTAACC
The DNA here is from genome assembly GCF_002806865.2 of Cucurbita pepo subsp. pepo. Classification (NCBI taxonomy): domain Eukaryota; kingdom Viridiplantae; phylum Streptophyta; class Magnoliopsida; order Cucurbitales; family Cucurbitaceae; genus Cucurbita; species Cucurbita pepo. The sequence continues at coordinate 3,158,227 of NC_036639.1, read as the reverse complement.
TTCTTTCCTCTTTATTTATAATTCATATTATTTGTAAAAGCTCAAACGGAACGTTGGTAGATATTTTCTTCTTTGGACTTTCCTTTTCAGGCTTCTCCTTAGGTTTTTAAAACCTCTGTTAGTGAGAGTTAGTGAGAGGTTTCCACACCCTTATAAAAATGTTTCGTTCTTCTCCCCAACTGATGTGAGATCTCACAATCTACCCCCTTCGTTCCTCGCTGAGACTCGTTCCTCTCTCCAATCAATGTGGAATCTCACACAGCTTATTGCCATAGTAGGGTTCAAAGAATGTGATTTTCTCTCTAGTTAATATTAATTTCTACTTGAACCTTCTATGGATTTTCAAGTCCGTGGAGTGCTAAAAGTATATATATGATTGAATTTGTCATAGCTTATCGACTTTAAGCTTTTAAATTGAGGAGTGGCTGCTAATTCTTATACTTTTGTTGTTTATTTTATTTTGCAGCCAAGAACTATGAGAAGATCTGTGAGCTATGTCATATTACAGTCAACAAGTGTGCTATCTATGGTGACAATGGAGCCATTTCTCCTGGAGGGGTGAGAATAGGTGCGTACTTGTATATAGAGTACTCACTCAGCTGATTTTGCTCTTGAGATAAACTTATAGAAACTTATTTTCTTGTTCAGGCACTCCTGCAATGACAACCAGAGGTTGCCTAGAGGCCGATTTCGAGACGATTGCTGAGATCCTTCTTAAAGCAGTTCAGATCACAAAAATGGTCCTTCATAGGGAACACGGAAAACTAAAAGATATAATGAAGAATTTACAAAACAACAAAGATATTATGGAGCTTCGAAACCGCGTTGAGGCCTTTGCTGCTTCATTGGCAATGCCAGGATTCGATATATGAATGTGTGAGCCTCTCTGCTTTTACACTACAGCTTCACTTGGTAACCTCAAACACGAACAAATTCATGCCCCACACTTGTTTGCCTGTAAATTATAGAAAAAAAGGTTGAAGTTAGACATGAATGAATCATTCATATACTTGTAACTGTGAATCCCAGATTACAATAGGGAGGTTTTTACCTCAAATATCTCCCATTTACACATGGTTTTGGTTTGGTGCCACTGTTTTGTCAGAGTATGTTTAATCTCGGGATTTGAAATCACTGTTTATATACCTAATAATGGTACTTCGGAATAAAAAAGAAAGAAAGAAGGGGGAAGCTTTTGATGCAAGCAAAATCTACTTTTGGAACATTATAGTGGGGGTTTTGCCTTAAAGATGATGTTCCACATTGGCTGATGCTTTTTAAAGCCGTGAGGGGATGCCTAAAAGGGAAAGCCTAAAGGAGGACAATATCTGCTAGCAGTGGATCATGGCGTTACAAATTGTTTCAGAGCCCGACACCGGACGATGTGCCAGTCTTCTTGCTGTTCCTCGAAGGGGGTAGACACGAGGCGATGTGCCAGTACCCCCAAATGGGGTGGATTTGGAGGGAGTCCCACATCGATTGGAGAGAGGGATGAGTGTCACGCTGGGCCCCGAAAGGGGGTGAACTGTGATGTCTCACATTGGTTGGGGAGGAGAATAAAACACCATTTATAAGACCTTGCCCTGCCCTGTTTTAAAGCCTTGAGGAGGGGATGCTTGAAAAGAAAAGACTAAAGAGGATAATATCTATTAGTGGGATGGATCTGAGTTGTTACAATCATGTTATGTAGCACTATCTTATTATTAACACGGGACATCGGAAGGGACCAACCATAAAAATGATTAGAACCAATGTCTTCAACCTCACTTCTTCTCGGGCTGATTAGACTTGAGATATGATCAACACATTCCTTTTTTATAAACAAAAACAGGAAAAATACAAATGAAATCCCTTACATAATTACATTATTACAATAATGTAACAACAACTGTATGAACAACACAACCAATAATACTCTCAAACAAATTAAACAAAAATCCAGTTTTCTTCACACCTTCCAACTTCGACTCCTTGTAAGCCAATACGGCGACGTTCTGCTGATTTCAGTCCCCTTTTCCATAGCCAATCTCTCCCTGTTCTCTTCCTCCATTAACCATTTCAAGCTCTTCTTCTTCTTCTTCACCTTCTCTTCCACCCAGCTCTTCGCCGGAGCAGACCTGCAACGCATTAGCAAAAGCGCGTTCTTGGGCGGCGCAACCGGAGCATCATCATCAACAGCACACCCATTCATCATCCTATTCTCCTGTAAAACCATAAACCATTTAGAAAATGCAGCTCTGGAGCTTTCAGATTCTTCTTCTTCTTCTTCTTCTTCTTCTTCTTCTTCTTCGTCTTCATCTTCTTCAGTCGTGAAATCTGCTTCTGGGAAAGCTCTGAAACACCTAAAATCAAACCGGAGGCTGCGTAAACACGTTAACATTTGCATTATATCTTTCTTAAACCCTAAAGATTCCACCCAATTAACCCTCCTCCTCCGCCGTAATTTCCTCCGATTGTGAATCCTCTCTATCTCCTCCATCACCGACTGCCACCTCTCCCTGTTCTTCCGCCTCATCTTAACCTGCCCTGCACATGTCACTTTCGGCGACGACGGTTCCGACATCTCCGACCCCATCGTCTTCGCTTTCGCCCATACCACCGGACTCTCCGCCGATTTCCTCCGTCGGTGATGGTAACTCCGGCGGCTACGACGCAGCTTACTGGAATCAGAACCCCTCACTGGACTACAAAGCGGATTTGGCATTAAAGCCAAACGCGATCGAGAAGGAAAACAAACCAACAAATCCGTGGATGAAATCCCTTTAGCTTCTCTACCCAATTTCATAATGAATCCGTTTTCCGGCATCTGGGTTTTGGGATTTGGGGTTTTTAAAACACAATTCTTACAGAGAATCAGAAGAACTGCGTTAAATTTTGAAACTCCCCTTTTTGGCTGCCTTACAAATGGAATAAGGGTGAAGAAGATTGGTGGAAGAACAGGCATGTGGGGCTGCGTTTCTTCACCTCTACTTTTCCTCCAATGCATTAAAGCCCACTACCTTTGTTTCATTATCCAATCATAGCCTAACTCCACCAGCCCATGCCATAAAAGCGCCCTCCCTCGCTATCACGACAAATTATTCAATGAAACTATCGTTCAATAAACACAAGGTGTAGAACATTTAATGATGTAAGATTGTCGGTCAAATTATGAAAGACTTATCTACGTTCATGAAATGATGTATTCTTAGGGATACATCGACCATCTTGACTTGCTCGGACACATCCGTTGGATGTTGTGTCGCACACAATTGATCATGCATTCATTGTGTAATAAGGCAACCTAATCCTCACCCAACGATTCAAGCTTTTGTTTTATGAAGAACCCTTGAACGAAAGTAATTAACACGAAATTTGGATCAACAAAGACATAAGGTTAGAATTAGATTACCTCTTAAAACAGATTTGGAACCTTGTTCTAAATTGAGTCACTTCACAATCTAACTTAATCAAGGCGGCTCGGTGCAATTCTACCAAGAATTGCTTGAAACTTCGAAATAGCAAATATGATGATTGGATTTCTGAGGGAAACGTCTCCATTTGAGATCTGAATTAAATTCTTCCACGAACCTGATTTTTATATAAGTGGGTATTTATAGTCTCCCGACAAAAGACGTTTGTGGACGGGATTTATTCGCATACGTTCGAGTTCTGTTGTTGACATATTTTTTAAATCTTCTTGGCAATAGGTCCATTCGGAACACAAATCTAAAAGTGGGACTTGTCGTGAGGGTGTCAAGATCACGGTGACAATTTTTAAACAACTAACCAATTGTCCCACAAATATTTGGAACGGGCAACAAGATATTCCCACTACTTTTTATCCTTTGTCTTTGGATATAGCAATCCCCACCTTCTTTCCAACTAATAATTCATATCTCTACAAAAATCTTCCAAATTAAGAATATAAGAAATGATTATTAGCTCGACGTATGTTTTAGGTAAAGACGTTTGAAGTGTTCTTCAATGGAGAATGCTCGTGAACTAACCGAGCGGCTCAACTTCAATTAAAGTAGTCACAAATTTACATAAGCTTTTTCATTAGTGCAACGAGTCGAGAAGCTAGAATGACTTACAAACTAGAAACTCACATTAGCGTACTGTTGCGCCTAATACGCTCTAACCCTGGTGAACATATCATCGCACGAGTGTGAGTTTCTAGCTTGCAGATCATCTAATGTCATTAAGACCATATATTTTTTTTAAAAATAAGAATCATTAATCAATTTTAACGTTTATTAACAAATAATATATAATAAAAAATATTAAATCGTACAAAATTGAATTAAAATTTAGATATAATAGTAAAGAAATATATCTCGAACTATGATTGATTCGATTGATTTGATTTGAATAAAGTGGAAAATAGTTACGAGTTGAAAATCGCATAGTTATTTAAATTAAAGTGAGAATGCAATTATGAGTATGGTGTTTGAGAAATCGGGCCCTCACGAGTCACGAGCTTAGAGTCTTTGTCTTTGGACTTCGGCCAATTATTTGTCTCTTTATTGACTTAATATCGACCTCTTCGATCAGATGTGATATCAGTATTAGATCCAGTTGTTCGAATATGATCGTTATCTATATTTTTACTCTCTTTAATGAAAAATTTATGTACAACAAGATGAGGAAATAGATAGCGATAGGAACATTGATGCATGAATCTGGTCACATCTCCATGTAAACTACTAATTAAGAGATTAATCGACGTATCATATACACTGTTATGCTCAACGAGGTTCGACCCATAGCTCAATGCTTAGATCAAGGTAATATCGAGACAAGTCCTAGTATTTACAGCGTTCTCTCATTGTATCATCGTATCATGACAAATTCATACCCGACAACGAGAATTCCACTGTGTGGTCATACATGCCTTGGTTTCGTACCAAATCAAGAGTAAGATTTACCCGCTCGCAGCAAGTGCATGGTAGGCCGCCCCTAAGAAAAGGTTTTCGGTAGCGTGGAATCTAAGTGAGCGTTTTCCAAATCCTACCCCTAAAGAGACATTAATTGTCACAAATTAATCATAATTAACTTGATTTTTTAGTTACATTATGATAATTTATATTAACCAATTTCATTTATGCGGATAATTTGTTTTGTGCCCGGATGTGTAATTACGACGATACTTAGGGGTGGAAATCAGAAATCAGAGAAATATAGGGGGTTAAATGCAAATTACAGAAAATAAACTTGCTATCTATTTTTGGATGAATATTTTCCACGTAACGAAAAAAAAAAAAAATGGTTTCGTTCCAACTGAGTCAGGTTTCTGTTCCCCGGAAGATCAACATTCTTCCGTCGTTTAAAGATTTGAAACTCAAAAAATTTCTTCAATTGATTGCTTTCCAAATTGAGCAATCAAAGCTGTTCAGATCATTCATTTCTTCATCGTGAATCGAGATTTCTCTCGCTCTCTCTCGTTTTCGGGATGGAAAGCTTGATGAACAAGATTCGTAAACTGGACGCTTATCCGAAGATCAGCGAAGATTTTTACAGCCGTACACTGTCCGGAGGATTCATCACTATTATATCCTCCATTATAATGCTCTTGCTCTTCTTCTCCGAGCTTCGTACGTTTCGCCATTTATATTATCTCGTCGATTCTGTGCTTGCTATGTTTGTTGTTGGAGGTTTTTCTGCATACATGTTTTGGAACTTACTTAGCTCAATTTGCTCAGGAATTAGATAATGTGTAGCGACTTTTTGGTAGGGTTCTTGGGGGTTGTTTTGTCACTATCATGCTTTTTTTTGGTATCTTATGAACAAAATGAGTGAGTAGATTAGTAAACAAAAAAGTGTTGTTTCTAGTTGTTTAGGGTAAGTATGTGTTTAATTACTTCTTTGCAATTGAATATTGATTGTATTCCTTGCCGTTTTCCTATTGTTTTGTTTCTTTTTCCTTTTTCTTAGGTTGTTCTGTTCTTGTTTCATGCACAGCTCTGGTTCTTGCTGCATGAAAGAGGGGCTGTTTGTTTGTGTTTTGTTTCCTTTATGATAACATGTTGTGAGTTTGCTGTTCTAATTTCAGGTTTGTATGTACATACTGTAACAGAGACAAAGCTTATAGTAGATACTTCAAGAGGAGAGCACTTACGAATCAATGTAATTTACCTGCAAAGTGGAAACATGTCTTTTATTTGTTTGTTGGTTTTCTACTCTGCTTACAAGGGTTCATTTTCTTTTAATGATTTAGATTCGTTGCATTTGAACACATATTATGTTTTTTCTTTTACTGTTCTTTATTTGGAAATATGCTCCTGGACTTGCACTTGAATGTGCATCGACGTAATATTCATATTCAATTGTGCAGTTTGATGTTACATTTCCTGCACTTCCATGTTCTGTTCTCAGTCTTGATGCTATGGACATAAGTGGAGAGCAACACCTTGATGTGGTATGGCATCCCTAAAATGCACTTATATGCTTGGCAATTGGAATCTTTTGGTTAATTTTAACAGCTAAATACTGTATCTCTTTCTAATGTCTTTTAATTATGCAGAAACATGATATAGTAAAGAAAAGAATAGATTACCATGGCAATGTGATCGATTCAAGACCAGATGGGATTGGATCATCTAAGGTAATTTCATATTCTTTGAAGGCTGGATTTTTTTCCCCTTCATTTTCTATCAACAATATATAGAGTCAGCACCAGATGGTGTTGCAAACGAGAATGATTTTTGGTGATTGTTGATTTTGGTACCTCGCACCGCTAAATTTAGGGTCACTGTATTATGAGTTTTGCTTCTTTTCTCCATTGTTATCGATTCTGTTTCTACTTCATGCAGATTGAGAAGCCTTTACAGAGACATGGTGGCAGACTCGAGCACAATGAGACATACTGTGGTTCCTGCTATGGGGCAGTAAGTTTATACTTCATTTTTTGGATTTTTATGTTGGAACAAAGTTTAATTACCTTTTCAAGTTCTTTACGAGTAATTTGAGAGAAATTCAGTATTACCGTACTTCATAGGTATTGATGGGTACATTCAGTAGATTACTTGTTCTTGATCGAACTAACCTGCCGATTCAAATTTTGAAGTTTGTTTAATATGTTGATTTAATTGGTAAAAATTTGAAACTGTATAATTGAATCAATCGCTAATTGAATTCTTTTTTTTTTTTTTCTTTCCTTTTGTTCTGTTTTTCAGTTAGATGACGATTGTTGTAATTCTTGTCAAGACGTGCGTGAAGCTTATCGTAGTAAAGGCTGGGCTTTGTCTCATCCAGATCTAATTGACCAGGTTGGTTTACTTCCTGTATAAATTTTTTTTACTACATTTCTTTGAGATGCAAACTGTGTGGTCATAAAAATATATTCAATCTAAATTTTCAACCAAATTCAGATAACATATATTTCATCTAAACCCAAATCAAGTTCTGTTCCAAATATCTGGTGAATAAACAATTTGAAAACCCACAGCTTAAAAGAATAGATGAATCAAACTACGCCTCTAGGCATTAAGAACGACAATAAATCAGGGTTAAGAGGAAGAGAGATTGACACCAGATTTATATTGGTTCACCCAAAGTGGTGGTGTCAATCAAGTTACATCGATTGAGAATAAGCCAATGCTGCAAAAACATCCAAAAAAAAATTACCTCAAGGTCACGGTATTTCTTCTTGTCAAACAACACACAACAGTCAACACCCACGGCCTCTTCTTCTGTATACGAAAAAAACGCAGCCGCAGCCAGCTCAATTAAATTGCTAGGTTACTAATTGACAAATGGGCCTTGATTGTTTTGGGCTTCATAGTCTCAACAAATTGTCATTTAAATATTTTTCTCTCCACTGAAATCTATTCGAATAAACTAGATAGTTTTCTTGACTGAGGTTGACTTTGGGAATGTATCTTCAATTTTGTGATTGTTCTGACAATTTGCTTCTCATTTAGATGCCGTCTTATAACAATTGCTTCTCGTTAAGTAACTAATTGTTGGAGAGGATTGAAATTGGCATTATTGGATATGGTTGCACGCTTAGCATAGTGATAGCCCTCAGTTAAATTGGTCATAACTCCTTTCAAATTGTCAATTTTCATCAGATAACTCAAATTGGCAATTGATGTTCGTTTGCCAAAGAACTTCATGAAGCCCTTCTCGTTGTGTGTTCGGCTTTCACTTTAGGGAAATTTAGCATTCAGTTGATGTCTATTACTCTCTTTTTTGTTTTGCTTCAACGCTTTATTCCCTTAATGGTGAATGCTTATCATCCTAATTTACTTGGACATTGTTGTATTATACCATTTATTGTCTTCAAAACTTTTGTATAGCAAGATTGGATTATACTTTCTCGGTTGAATGGAATCTCTCGTATGTTGGCTTTATATTTTTAGTGCAAACGAGAAGGTTTCTTCAAAAGGGTGAAAAATGAAGAAGGTGAAGGATGCAATATATATGGGTTCTTGGAAGTTAATAAGGTGGCAGGAAATTTTCACTTTGCACCCGGAAAAAGCTTTCAACTACCATACTTCCAGATACATAATCCATTAGCGTCATTTCAGTGGGATACTTTTAATGTAAGGAACTGGTTTTGGAATGAGAAATTTGCTACATTTCTTTGTAGTTAACTTATCTCATTTATTTATATATTCTTCAGATAACCCACAGGATTAACAGATTAAATTTTGGAGATGACTTTCCAGGTTTTGTAAATCCTCTTGATGGGTAGGTTCCTTTCTGTTTGTTTGAAGTTTAATCATCCTTTTACCTTAAACTAATTGTAGTATTTTCCTCTCATTTTCTCCCTTTATTTTTCTTCTACTTCTGCTTCAAGTGCGCAATGGAGTCAAGGAACGCTCAGTGGAATGTTCCAATATTTTATCAAGGTTTTTCTAAGTTCAGTCATTTTTTTCGATCATTCTTCTCGTTCTCTGGAATTAACATTTTCATGATGACTAAATATTTGCGGTAGTTATATGATATATCTGATCGATTCTATTTCTTGTACTCTGAATGTGATCTGGCTTTCATTATTTAATTTATAACTTATACGTTGAATGTATTTTTGTCTAAATCCAAGACACACTAGTGTGAATGAGAGAGATAGAGACAGAGAGAGAGAAAAGAACTTAAGTTACTCATCTGCCAATTTCCTTTTTAACTTTTCCATCAAGATTTACTGTTCTTAGGATGGATCAATGTGGGAAATATTTTCTATATACACGTATACATGTATTTCCTGTCTCCTTAATTCTTTACCTCTCTAGAGTTATACTTCGAATGTTGTGCATCTACTTTATAATTCTTTACCTCTCTAGAGTTGCAATTTCTTTTCTACTATGCTGCATTTCATATGTTAATTGGTTGAGTTTTTTTTTACTAGAGAGATGTATTTCTACAATTTCTTTGCAGGTTGTGCCTACCGTTTACAAGGACGTGAAGGGAAAGGCTATAAAGTCGAATCAGGTTGAGTTGAGCTTGAATGTTTCTAGTTTATATCATTCGGATGGTTATTTGTTGAGCTTGCTATTTAAGATCCTATATTGGAAGTGCAGTTCTCTGTAACCCAACACTTGAGGGGCATAGACGGAGAAAGCTTCCAGGATCTTCATGGAGTTTTTTTCTTCTATGACCTGTCTCCTATAAAGGTGGGATCAATGTTCTTATGTTGAAATTTGTTGCAAAGACCTCGAGCTTTGCTTCAAGCTCCTTTATGGGTTTTGCCTTGTTTACATCTTGGAATTTTTCAGGTGTCTTAGCTTACCAATTATATTTCATTTTGTAGGTGACATTCACAGAGGAGCATGTCTCATTCTTTCACTTCTTAACAAATGTTTGCGCTATAGTTGGAGGTAATTTACGAGAGTTATTTGAACCTCGATCAGTTGACAATCCACAAAACTTCGATAATTTTTCCTTTTTCAATCAATTCAACTTTTCATGGTCACTTGAATAGTTCCTCCACTCTTTTTGAAAAATCATAAAATTTGCTCGCAGTTGTAAATACTTCCATTATCGATGCGATCCATGTCAAGTTTTATCATGCCCTTTGCCCTGTAAACATTTTAGTTTTCTGATTCACTTTCACTCAAACAAATCAAGAACAAGCCAATCAACTTTCCTGATACATTGTGGTTTTGTTATGATACATTGTCTCACTTTTTAATGACTTCCTTCAGGAGTTTTTACTGTTTCGGGGATATTAGATTCCATTATATATCATGGTCAAAAGGCAATCAAAAAGAAGATGGAACTTGGAAAATTTATGTGATCATCGGTTCAATTGAAGACAATCGATTCGTGAGATAAACATGCAGGATGAGTCTTGCTGTCGTGGGTATACTCTGCTGCTTTTGATCTCAACTTTCCCGATGACTCTCTTCGATCAGTAGCTTAGTTATCATCTCTGCTCATATTACATCTTAAAACCTCTTCTTTTTCTTCTTTTTCTTCCTTTTTTTCTAGTTTTTTCAGATACTCAATTTCTTAGTTCTCAAATAGTATGAATATCTCCGAAAAGTAAATAGGTTAGAGGGGTCATTAATTTATTCCCCGATACCTTGTATGAACTTGGAAGTAAACAGGTTTATTATCCGAGCTTTCTTTTTAGGCCAAATGAAACATTTCAGTAGAATAAATCATCGGTAAAACCCTTTCGATTCCGTTCATAGAATTTGTCTTCCGTGTTAGGAACCACGAATCTCTACAATAATATAATATCGTTTACTTTGAACATAAACTCTCGTAGTTTACTTTAGGCTTTTCCAAAAGATCTCAACATCTTATAACAATGAAGATTGTGGTTTACTTTAGGCTTTCTCAAAAGATCTCAACATCTCATAACAATGGAGATGTAAGGATTACTGATAAACTCATTAATTAGTTAATATAGGACTCCCTCCCAACCTTCGGATGTTAATATTAGAAAGTCGAACCTATTCATTTGGGTAACCATAAATACTAGACAATAATAATAATATACCAATGAAAAAATGATTACAACTACTACGACTGACAAAAGAAATAAGAACACCAAATTAAATCATACCATGGTCTTGCAAGAAAAAAACCAGCTGACCATGGTAGACATTTACAATATATGTGACAAAAGAATTTGAGCCATGAGTCTCGGCCTGCAACCTTCAAAAAACTCTGTTGCAGGTGCCGTCGAAGATTCCGGTCAAATTATTAAGGCAAGATCGAAGCCCAATCTATCTCAGAAGGATATTTCTCGAGCATTGAATTCTCCCAAGCTTGATTGTGTTCCCATGGCAGCTCTGTGAAATCAGGGAATGTAAGATCTGATAATGGTGAAGACCCTGCAGACCCATCGCTCTCCACCTTCACAGCCGCCGCTTCCGCCACCGTGGAGGAGGAGGATTGGGACCTTGACTTGTTTGAGCTGCCTTTGGGCGGCGGCGCAGCCAAGTTATCACAAATTGCTTGGAGCTTTGCATCAACAGAGGAATGTAAAGGCCTATACGCACCGAACTCGCCTTCAACACAGGAGCCTTGGTGCTTGAGGTGCGGGAAATTGAGCCTGGCAGAGTCCCCTCGTAGCTTGAAGGCTGCCTTGTCATACGCCAACGCAGCTTCTTCAGCAGTGTCGAAGGTACCAAGCCAGAGCCGAGTTCGGTTCCGTGGCAGCCGGATCTCCGCCACCCATTTCCCCCAATGCCGTTGCCTTACCCCTCTGTAAAGCTTCGTGGGTTTTGAAGATGAACCCACTTGCTTCATCGGGATCGCCTTGGGGCAGAGGAACATGGGCGTCGTTTGTTGATTCAGCTGTTCGCTTGGTTTCCCATAAGCAAAAGGTAATGGGGTTTGGAAATGGAAGATTTGAGATGGCTGTTCGTACCCAATAAGGGTTTGGGTCGAGAACCCATTTGAAAATTCTGAGTTCATCGAAGTGGAGCAGCCATTAGAGCACTGTTGAGGAACAGAGTGAGAGAAATTGAAGGAAGAAGAAGAAGAAGAAGAAGAAGAAACAGAGGAGGAGGAGGAGGAGAAGGAGGAGGAAGCAACTTTGATAAAAGGTACAATTGCTTCCATTAATTCACCACCAAAGTGGTCTGTTTGAGATCCTTCACTATAGAAATCCATGGCGGCTGCCATTAATTCAAGAACAAAAAAGATAGGATTTGTTTACAGAGGAACCTGATTCTTGTTAAAATAGAAAGAAAACAGGCCACGAACTAAGAATTATCAAAGGGATTTGAACAAAATAAAGAACCCCTTCATATCAGAACACAAAATTAACAAGAAAAACCAACCTTGAGGGACTAAAATTCACCCTCCAAGAACAGATTGATCTCTCGATTAAACACAAAAACACATTAAATTGAAATAAAAAACAGAAATCCTGAATCTTGATTCTGAAAATACCTGTTCTTCTCCACAATCCTAAGCTTGGTTATTGTTCATCACGAACAAACAAACAAACCCAAAAATCAGAACCTGAAAAGCACAGATAATTAACAGAAAGGGATTCAGAGAAGCGGGGAGTTGCAGAAGGGGGAGCAAGAACAACAACGACGAACTTCAAACTTTAAACTGATATTTTTTTTTCTCTTCTTCTTATAAGCTTAATTCTATGTGTGTTTCTGTTTCTCAGGCTACAATGGCGTATCCCCTTTTTATAAGCCTCCAAAAATTCACGAGCGTTATAAAAATAATCTCAATTATCCGCCATAGCTTAGCTTCATAATCACGTTCATCCAAGTTTCGTTGACCAGAAAACCCTCGTGTTCATACTTACTCACTGATTACTTTACTCTTTGTTTTGCTTTGCAGCCAAATAATTCATCCCCTCCTGACATTTCTTCCTTCAAATTTTGTTATAACTCTCATATTATTAAATCTAAATCTCTTTTGAAAGCTCTAAACTCGTAAATCTTTGTGTCTTTTTATCTATGTGAGAATCCCATTAGGGAGGAGAATGAAACACTCCTTATAAGTATGGAAACCTTTCCTTAACAAGCGAGCCTTGAAGGAAACACAAAGAAAACAATATCTACTAGCGGTGGGCTTGAACTTGTACATCGTCGGCATGACCCCGATTACGGGAGAGGCCCCACACGGTTTTGTGAGCTTTTGTGTGTCAGCTCATTGGATACTGAAATTTATAGCAAGTGGGCCAATGGGTAAGTCCAAAATTTTGAATTTTGATGCCACCTCGTTCCAAACCCACAATCAGCCACTGATTTTCATTATATTCACATATATATATATATATATATATATTATTGTGTTCTAATTATAGTATTTATGTTCCGAAAATAACAATATGATCATATGGGTGATGATAATTATTGGTAATCTTCTTATGGGTTGACTAAAGAGCATTATTAATGAATTTTATTATAAAGTTTAATTATTCGTATAAATGTTTAAAGGGGAGAACGTGCATGTATTATGGGCATTTAATGAAATTATTGGAATAAAAAATGAGTTGGTGAATGGGTCAAACGGCTCTACAAGAGCACGATGGTGTATAGTTGACAAATTCATAACTCATCTCATACGTTGATTAGAAGATAACTCGATTGAAATTACTTAGAACAATAAAAAGTACGAAGATAACAAACATAGAGATGCCGGTGCGAACAACTGGTGGTGTTTCAATAACGATGACAATAAAAATTATGAGAGAAGTAACAGAAAAGAGTTGTTTGACGAAGGGAATGGAGTTTTGGACGTGAGGGAGTAGATAAGCTAGTGGGATTTTGTTGGGTTCTACGAACTCATGTGCGTGTTGCACGAGTTAGGTTGGAGCTTATGTACACGAGTTTCATAATATTATTCTCGTAGATTCTATTTCTATGTACTGTGTCACCTCAAGTTCATATATGGTACACGATTTACCTTAAATCACTATCATAAAACATGATTCAATTAATTACTCGTATGCATGCGATACAATTTAGCTTAACTAGATTTAATAACCCTATTTTTACTTTTGCAATTATCTTATATTTATTTTTTATTAATTGAAATTACATTATTTAAATAAATAAATAATAATAAAAAAATCCCCAACAAGCGACACGACAGGGGAGGACTTTTAGGGTAGGAAACTCAACCATGGTTAATTGCATGAGAAAACCGTAGTTAAATTCAAGTTGAAGTCAAGTTAAAGTGAGGTTAGAGAGGGAAGAATTGAAATTTGAAGCGAGGAAGAAGCCGCGTTTATGGAGAAGTAAGGTGCGCGTGGGACAAGGTCTTGGACTGCGGCGCCTGATTCTGGAGACGGGGCCGTGGGTTCTACTCTTGTGAACATCCCCACGCGCATTTCCAACTCGTTGCAGCTGAATGTGAGATGGTTTGAGAGCACGCGCTGAGAATCGCGTGGGAAAATGTAGGAAGGGGAGGGAAGCAGTGAATTGACCAAATTGGGGCTGAGAGAGAGGGAATCCGGAATGGATGTTGGAGCGTGTTGGGCGGGGCATGAATTGGAAAATTCAGTCACGTGCCCGACACTCTCCCGTATCAGAATTCATGAAGCCGCTTTCTTCCTCCTCCATCATCTATTTCTATTTCTATTTTATTATTTAAAATACATTATATTTTAATTCTTCTATTTTTTCTTTAATTTTATTTTATTTTATACTTCATTCCATTTTAATTTTTGTATATTTTTATTTATTTATAAATGCTCGTTTTGTACGTGGGTTCACAAAATTAACTATAATTTTAATAAATTTAAGATAATTACAATAAATCGAAAATGCTTAATTATATATCGAAAAATTTTATAGAAAAAAAGTTTAGTATAATTCAATTAGTTAAACATTACTCTTAATCTTAACCTAAGATTAAATATTTATATATATTCACAATTAACATCTACGTAAACAAATTATAAATCAGTTATTATTATTATTATATAAACCTCATTAATAGTTGTTAATTAGAAATGTGATTAGAGAAAAAGAAAATGAGCTGTACTTGTGTTAGTTTGAAGGTACAAAGTAAGCATGTGTGTAGAGTTCCAAGACCCAACTCATCAATTTTTTATTTTTTATTTTTCTATATATATCTCTATTCCATTGACTTAATATATATACTAATTAATCTCCTAACACTAATTAAAAACACATAATCATTACCATTTTAAGACTTAATTACCCCATCACTTTTTTATATTACGATATATTCCTAAGCATTGAGGCTTGAATCCTAAGCCCACACTAAGAAAAAATCTGAGCCCAATGATCAGATGTGCAACTTTGGAGATGAAAAACAAGTTTTTAACTACTTTTTTTTTTTTTTTTTTTTTTTTTTTTTTTTTTTTTTTNCAGTAAAGAATTATTTACTGGTGCAGTTTGAGTTTAGCATATCAAATCATGGAGTCCATGTACCTGTTGTGACGTCTTCTGTTGAACTCTAATAAGCTACCGTAAGTTCTATCAGACACACCAATGAAAAGAGATTCACTATCTGGGCTGAATGATATGCCCGCTATCTCTCCGAACATATCAATTTCTTGTTCTTCAACCCAACCTGATTCGGTGTCAAAGATATGCACGAAGTCTGCTGGTTCAGCCATGGCCATGAATCTTCCATCTGAGCTGAATTTCACAGCTCGTATAGCTCCCATCCTACCCTTTACAACGGCCATGGACTCTGACATTTTCCTTACATCCCACAGCCTACAGCTTGTATCTTGGTTTCCTGTAGCCAGAATATGCCCATTTGGATGCCATGCTGAGGTGAAAGAATAGTCTAGGTGCCCTCTGAGGCTCCCAATTGTCTGCTCAAAACCAACCTACCATTTAGCATTCGACTATTTTTTTTTTTTTTTCCTACATTGAAGTACATCCACTGCAAAAGAAAGAAAGTACTCACTCGGCCCGAGTTCGCGTCGGTGATCAAGCAATCTGGATTGTCCCCAAGAACAGCAAGCAGCTTCCCATCTGGACTGACGGATGTGTTCTGTAAGAGAATGGTGTAAGGCCACATTGTTGAATTATGAAACTGTAACGATGAAAACCTGACTGGGTGGCACTCACATTTACGGACCAGTCGAACGAGAAGCAGCCGAGGGAAGCGAAATTCTCGGCATCGAAAATCCTGACTTTGGCATCATTGTTTGCTGTCATGATCCTTATTTTACCACTGCATTAAAACAATGGTTGGTTATTCGTCTTCTTTTTGTATGCTACTGCAAATATAATAGTGATGCTTACACTGAATCTTGATAGATATCAACTGCATTGGTGATGGCATTCTCATTTGCTGTAATTTTTGTGCAGAATGCAACCTGGGGATGATTTAGGTACTGAACGAAGGCACAAGAAACACAAGAACGAGGTGTTTAGAACCACACAAGGAAAATGTAATGGAAGTTATCAAGTGTGCTTGACTTGCACACCTTGCAAATAAGTTCCCCTTGGAAACCACCAGCAACAATTAGATTCTCTTTCACAGCCATGGTGCTTATCTGAACTCTGGAAAGTGACTGAGACCTCAGTCCTGGGAGTTTCTGCATACGCAATCGAAACTATAATCAATATGCGAATTTTTTTGCTAAAATCAAAACGGTTCCTAATGCTTCCGCTATATAGATGAAGAGTTCATTTCCTTCTATTGTTATTAGAGCAAGAACTCTACTTTCATAAGAGTTCATTTGGAATGGTTCCTAATGCTTCCAATGAGAAAGTGGGGCCTCATTGTTCAAGTTCCGAAATCAGTACATAAGAAAACAACTCAACTACTTTTTTCTATGGAAATGAGTGAATTATGTCTCATGATATTGTGTTTCCAACTCCCTATTTAGTTAAGTCCCAAGACATAGTGAATCGGCTAAAAGAGTCATTCTCACCCATACAAATTAAAAGACAAGCTCTCACTGGCAGGAGTTCATAACTCACTCAGGACTAAGACCGAGTCGCATATGATCATCATGTAAAATATTAATCTTCTCAATTAACAGATTTATAAGGAGAGATTAAATATTTCTTGGTCTAGTCTTATACAAACTTAGTATATAGAATACTCTCACTTGCATGTCTTCACATGAACGATTTGGAACAAATAATTTGTAATGATTACAAAGTTGATCGTATCAATAGTGTAATCAAGATAAAGCACCCAACCTTATCCACATATCATAGATCCTTTAGGTTATTACTTGAACACGATCCTCTTGTATGTCGAATACATACTGTTCAAGATTACTTTAATAACCTTGAATTTTCATACGATAGATAATATTAAATTATAAATAAAATAATTAATTAGAATGAGGAGGTTTTAAAGCATAAATCCCAAATAAGCAAGCACGTTTATAGATCAGTTAGACCACATACCAAGGTGGGAACAACTGGTTTGGATACGTTTAGTACTTCTTTGCTCCTTCGAAGCAATGAAGACCAGTGCAATACTGAATAGTTCTGCATTAGATATACATCATGCTTTGAAGTTGCCCATAACAGATTTCTGAGCTGCACAGATTAACAAATGGTACCAACGAGATATCACCGACTGCACTAGGATGTTTAAAACAAATACAAAGAAGATCCAGGAACGGCGCAGTTCCAAACATTTAAATGGCCATGAACACGAACAAGTATGATAACAAGAACAAAAACAAATGCTATGAACAAGAATCTCAACCTGGAAATGCACAATTGTTGATTTGACAAGCCTCGTATTGAACTGAAAGTCATAGAAAGAATTCCCCATCTCTACTTGCAAGCATTCCTGTTAAGCAAGAAAAGCACAATATTCGCGAGTTGTCTTCAAAGTTTATTCTTCAATCATGCGAAGAAGTGAGGAACAGTAACTCCATAATTTATATTTATTTGAAAATCAGGAAAGTAAATTAGGGATTCCAAGAGAATCTGGAATCGTCAATTTACTTGAATCAAACGCAACTAGCTAAACAAAATTTAATTGACGGCTCCCATGAGAAGACCGAGCGACTGACCTTTTCGAGGTCTTGGCGAGGGCGCGAGAGGCTCTCGTAGTTTCTGTACTGTTTCAAACGAGTCTCGCGGCACTTTTCCCTTGTAAAATGAAGCCGCTCCCAAGGTATGCCCTGTATGTCTTTCCCATTTCTAGCTTCCAACGCAGACGTATCGGTTCTTGATTTGCTCTGTTAAAGTCGCACGTCATTTTCAGTAATTGCTCCCACTAAACAAAACCTAATATAAAAAGGCAAGGATACTATACCATCTCAAAATCATCCTCGAAATCAGAGTCCAGAGATTCCACGTCGCTACTACTCTGCGTTTCGCCGTCATCAAAATCAGCCACGTCGTAGTAGTCATCGACGAGGTAATCGAGGAAATCATTTCCGAAATTTTCCATCGATCTGCAAAACGAGAGTCCACTTCCGTCAGCGAACTAACAGAATCCGAATCCGCCTCTGAGCCGACGCCGGAAGCGAATAGCTAGAAATAAGTTTCCAAAAACTGATAACAAATATATGTTTAAAGCAACTATCTCAGACACATTACAACTGAAAAATGCTTGCGACGAACCTTTCACCAATGATCGAAAGCGACATTCATCGCAGAAGCGAAGAGCAGAGTCGAACAAACAGTACATTAAAACAGAGGAAAAGAGAGAAACAATACCTAGGAATGTTGAGAAACCGGGTAGAGAATTCCAGGAAGTGTGAATAGCGGCGGCGAAAATGAAATTGAGAGGAGATCACACAAGAACTTCCGAGGAAGAAAAATCCGACAGAAAATGCGTCGTGGTAGTAAGAAGAAGAAGAATCGGAGACTAGAATTTCGAAGTTCAGAAGAAATTAATCGGAGAAACAGAGGAAAACAAAGGAAGAAGAAGAAGAAACAGAGAAACGTCTAGAGAACTTCGGATGAAAAGAGCGAGGGAACGCCGAGACTGAAGGCTGTATATATATATATATATATATATATATATAGTGAATAAAAGCAGAGGCGTAACAAATCGGATTCCGGGTCGGGTCGGGTCAATGGTGAAATAACTAATAAGCCCATGCCAAAAATGATGACGCGTCAAAATATTAGGTGAACAGAATGGTGTTTAGGAAAGGAAAGTTAAGGGGCCTATTCGTAAATTTGCCTTTTGAATAAAATATATTTGGCTTTTTGTTAAAATTGACCGTGGAATTTTCATTACGCTTATAATCAAAATAGAATTCAAATCATAAATATTAAAATGGAGTATTATCTATTTATTTATTTTGATATTTATTATATATATATATTTAAAATAAATAAATAAATTTAATGTTTTTAAAATATATATATGAAATAAAGAAGAAATTACGAAGTATTTATGAGAAGCATGATTGGTGGTGAAAATGGAGGGAATTTGACCGGCAACTCTAACGGCCAACCGCTAAATCGAACTGAGAGAGACACGTGTCAGTAAATTTTATTATTTTATTATTATTAATTGGACGACATTATCCAGGTCCACTAAAAAACATGTCACATTTCCCAACCTTAAAAAATGTAGTGTGAACGAGTGTGAACAAACGAAATTTAGTATTTTTAATTATAATCTTTTTTAAAAATTATTCGAGATTTATTAAGATTAAAATATAATTTATAAAGTAACAAATATAGTGGGGATAAAAAGATTATATTATTCCAATAATACGGTTTCCGCGTTTAATAGGTTGCTTGCATGGCATATTGTCATCAATCCACGTAGCTAAGCTTGCTACTTGCTACTTCTACTTCATCCACTCCACTGCCCGATCATATCTTACATATTCAATACAATCGTGCTAATTAAACCGTTTTATCGATGTGGACAAAATTATACATCGATGTAAACAACCGTATTAACTAAAATATCTCAGTCATACAATATGAATTTTATTTAAGTGCTGATTTTAATATATTTTTAGACTTTTTTATTTCCTTTAAAATTATATTATATAATACTTATGTCGTGAGAGCGGGGAAGTCAACCATTGGATTTGGAATTTGGTCAAATCCTTGCTTTTGTTTTTTTGTTGACTCAAATTTTGTCTTTAATTAATAAATACTATTTATTCTTTTATAGTTTTTTTTTTAAATATAAATAATAATTGACATGAAGTTATTTTATTCGGACATATGTATACGCGCTTACAT
The DNA here is from genome assembly GCF_002806865.2 of Cucurbita pepo subsp. pepo. Classification (NCBI taxonomy): domain Eukaryota; kingdom Viridiplantae; phylum Streptophyta; class Magnoliopsida; order Cucurbitales; family Cucurbitaceae; genus Cucurbita; species Cucurbita pepo. Next base: position 3,138,197 of record NC_036639.1, on the reverse strand, counting down.
TATTTGTTTTAAGTGCATTCATATATATATATATATATATATATATATATAATGAAATGAAGGAATTATAAAGATAACGTAGACGTGTAGGTAAAATAATAAAATTAATTCTTGTAATGTGAAATGGGAGCAGCTTAAACTATGAAAATGGGGTCGTAAAAGAGCAATATAGGTATCGTGCTACTGCTCGACGACGTGGTAGAATGATGTACCGTAAATAGTGAGAATCTAATAGCCGAAAACCTCGTTAGAAAGTTGAAAGCTTCTAGATGGGTGCAAACCAAAACCAAAACCAGCAAAGGCATAAATAAAAAGAATCCAAACCTAGCAGCCCCACTCACACTTTAAAGAAGAAAATTAAATAAGTCCCAAAAATTTAATTTAAATTACTATATAAAAATAAAATTAATTTAATTATTTATAAATAAATTAATTAATTAATTAATTAATTTTTTACTTTATAATGGGCAGAAGAAAATATGTTGGCGAGGGAGAATAAAATAGAGAAAATAAAGTAAAAATTCACACAAAAAAAATACAAAATAAGAATAAAGAAAAAGGTAGGTATCATATGTGGAAATAACTTTAGGAATATAATTTAATATTCTTTATAATAAAACAAAACTATATGATAAAACCTTTTACATTTTATTTCGAATATTCCAATTCTATTTCCTAAAGTATTTATGTCATCATTCTCTCATTTTCCACTTCATTTATTCCCTTTTGTCCTTTTATATAACCTTCATTAACAAAATCAAATTATTTCTATATTTTAAGAATGTTTTAGGATATTATTAAAAAAAATGTAAATTCATATATTTTAATTAAAAGAAATATTCATCAGAATAGTTTAATATTATTCTAAAGCCCATTAGTTATGGGCCCATTTAGGCCCATAACTTCTGTTCTAACCTTGGAAAATTAACTTAAACTTTTTGGGCTAAATTAGATTAGGGCCCATTATTTCTTTGGGCTTCTCGTATGTTAGGGGAGGTTTCGCAGACTCTCATGAACAATGTTTGGTTTCTCTCTCCAACCGACGTGGGATCTAATAACTAACCATTTGATAGAATCAACGTTATGAATCCTTGGTCATTTCCACAATAGAGGTAGACCTCATCGTACCCCTTTTCAAAGGACATGTTTAAAATAGGGTGACTATTAATTATAACGTTAGCCACAATCGGAAGAAACAAGCGGTAGTTGTTCCCGTCAAAGTAAAATTACCATTGCCTGATTCGAGCAATTCAGTCTGGGTGACAACAAAAGATGAAACTTAGAGTGGAGATAAATTGTATCGCCCGATACTATAATTTCAAGGTGAAGCCACCCAACTTTATTGGGGGAGACTTGGTCGTGCGACGAGTTATGCCAAACACTAGAGACTTAATTTTTATTTATTAAATTTAACAATGTTTTAAAATAAAAATTATAATGTTTTTTTTTTATGAAATTTGAAGGTTAAGTGAGGTAAAAAATAGAATGGTAAAAATTAATAAAGGCGGTAAAAATTGAAAAGTTTCCAAAATGGAACTGAATGAAGATATAAATGGAATGTAAGGGATAGGGTGAAGCATGACATAAATAAAAATTGACCAAAGAATCTCATCATCTCTATTTAATTACTCATATAACTAGAGGCATGCATCCTGTTGGAATCTCTAAAACAACACTTATATATATATTGGTAGGTAGTAACTTTAATCCCACGTTGGTTGGAGAGAAGAACAAAACATCATTTATAAGGGTGTGAAAACCTTTTCCTAACACACATGTTCTAAAGTTTCGAGGGGAAACCCAAAAAGAAAAGTCCAAAGAGGACAATATCTGTTAGTGGTGGGCATGGGTCGTAACAAATAGTATTAGAGTCAGACACCAGATGATGTGTCAGCGAGGAGGTTGTTTCCCGAAGGGGGTAGACATGAGATGGTGTACCAGTAAGGAGGTTGGACCCCGAAGGAGGTAGACACAAGACGGTGTGCCAATAAGGAGGTTGTTCCCCGAAGGGGGGTGGATTTGGTGGGGGTCCCACAGGTTGGACCCGAAGGGGGTAGACATGAGGCGGTGTGTCAGAGAGGACGTTGGGCTCCAAATAAGGGTGGTGGTTGGAGAGGATAACGAAACCATTTAAACTTTTTTTATTTTATTTTATTCTTACGATCGTTTTCTTCGAATGTGATATCGGTTCATTCATGTACCCTTCCTTTACTCAGGTGTCACAATAACACTACAATAACTCAAATTGACAATGTTCGAAAAAAAAAAAAACAAATTGATGTATTTAATCCTAACCCGTCTATTTTCAATTTTTTTTTACCATATTCAAAATAGCATGCTAATATATCTCAATAAATTAATATAACAATAATTTATTTACATCTTACCTTGTTGTTAAATTGAATAGGTTATTTACAAATTTAATTAAAGGTAATAAAATTTATTTACATCTGTAATTTTTATTTATTTATAATTTTAATTACTTTTTACCGATCAGGCATAATTAAATTTAACTAAAATTATCGTTTTTAGAAGGAATAAAAAAAAAATATATATATATAATAGATCTTTCAATTATATAGAAATAAGACGAGTTTTAATTTTCATCGCTGTGTTTTTAAATAATTGAATAATATTACAATTATTGAAACTTATTCGAGTAATATTTTTCATTGTGTTTTTATTTCGTCGTGTTTGAATGTTTGGTGACAAGTATAACCAAACCAAATTAACATTCCGATCTCACTTCTATTTTAAAAAACCCGTATACATTAAAACCGAACATTGACAAATGAAACTTCATCAGTAACTACGTCTAGAGGAAAGTTGTGTAAACACTACGCTCGAGCATGACTTCCATACCAAAATTACCACGGTTAACAATATATGCCCGACATATCTACTTTTCCGTATTTTTGTCCCTGATCGGTTATACAGCAGCGGTTTTTTTTCAGACCACCACTATAATCATTACTACGTACTGTTTTATTCTCTTCGATCTCATGTTCTTAAACTTTTTATGAAGTCCTGTTAGGAGCTAGTACGTGTAATTAATTAATTTTTTTTTCCTACGTTTCAAAAAAAAATTAATTTTTGAATAGAAAAGGGCAGAGAATTGAGTGTCTATTAATATGTTTTTTTTTTTTTAAATTTCAGTGTTTCATTTTCCAAAAATAGAAATTCCATCCAACCGGAATTATTATTATTATTATTATTTTAATTAAATAAAAAGGTAAAATAGAATTTTCATTTTATAAATTAAAAAAATCAGAATATTCTCACCAATATATATATTTTTAAAAGTAAAAAAGTCATAATATTTATTATCATATTAAAAATGGATATTTTAAACACTAATCCATAATTTTTAATTTAGAAAAGAAAAATGCCAAATTAAGATTATTTTTAAAACATGAAAATTCGAATATTTAACTTAAAATTATTTTAAAATTGCGTGTTACCGATAATACCCTTCATTTTGGGAAGGGAACTGGCGTGAACAGAAGGACGTAATAGTCTATTCGCAATGAATCAGGGTGTAAATTGTAATTATTTTAATACAGGGTGCACTTTTTGGGGTTTCCGAAAGTGTTGAGGGGATAATTCGTAAATAAAAATAAATTAAAGGATTGAAAAAAAAAAAAAAAAAACCGGGAGAAAATTTAACGGTGAACGGAGGAAATGGGAAGCCGGGGAAGTTGGGCCGATATTTCCTATATAAACCCCCATGACACCTTGCTTTGCCTCATATTTGCGTTCTCTTTCTTCCTCGCTCTTGCTTGCTCTGACTCTCAAATCAAAGAGCCCCTCTTTTTCCTCTCTCTCTCTCTCTCTCTCTCTCCACTTGTGCATTCAAGGATTCAAGGAGTATCCATGAGGTAAAAATTCTCGAACTATGAACACCTTCCAATTTTTCCATCTCCTTTTGGCGGAGGAATTTGTTGGCTTCCTCAAGAGTAGTCGCCTTCTAGTAATGAGATTCAAATTGCTTAATTCTTGCCTTTGACTATTGGTTTGTTGCATTAGTTTTGAATCTGTACGTATTATTGATTAGATTTAGATTTTGTCGTTCGATCTCTAAGTTAGGTTGTTCTCGATTGCAATCATAATGAGAGATTGGATTCTGGGTTTCGAGTGCTTTTGGTTAGTTATGGCTGGTTTGGTGATTTTGGATAGTGAGGAAGTGGAATTGGTTGAGGCTGTGTGCGGGATTTGTTTTTATTTTTGTTGCCCTAGAGGAATGATGGTTGGTTGCTGTGATTTATTTGGTTTAATGGCGGTTCTCTTGATCTGGAGCGATTTACTGGATTTTCAGTCGAAGTGTCTTGCAGTGTTTTCTGGTACCGTAAATACCTAATTTGTTTGATATGGGAACGTCTTTGTTCTGGTCTTATCAATTACGCGTCTTGATTGAGTTAGAAGCTGTCCCTTAGTTTGTTCCTGGTTTACTTGATGTTATATGTCGTGGTGAGTCTGGGGACATTAGTGGTTGTCGTTTTGAACCTTTTTTGGAGTTCTGAATCACGTGGGATTTAAAAATCTGGATGGTGATTATGGTTTTTTGTTGTATGCAGTCTCAAGTTGTGCATTCTATCTAAAGTTTTGCATTTTACTTGAAACAAATTTTGTCGTGCATACATGACTGATGTTTTTGTATCACTTATCGTAGAAGTTGTTCCCTCTTGCAGAGTTGAGATGTACACATTGAGCCCTACAATGTCGAACCATGATGATTAATTAAGCCTCTTTATGAATTATAACTTGGATCCTTTTTTTTTTCCAAATTGATTGTCCTTCTCCGTTTATAGGCGTGCACATATTTCCATTTTAAACATAAATTATGCTGGTGTTTCTTACGTCTCTTCTTATGCTAAATAATTGTATTTCATTCATGTCTGGACTTGCAGTAGAGCGTCGAGGTATATTGGATTTTGATCCTTTTCAAGTTCCTCATTGGAGATAACTGTATCAATAGGGCCTGTTTACAATTTAGTTTTTATGCATTTCTGTATCACATGGGTTCTCGAGGAAGATTACTATTTGATCTTAATGAACCCCCTGTCGAGGATAATGAAGATGGTGATGTTATTGTCTTCCAGCCTCAAAAGGCTCAACCATCTGCAAATTCCCATGCGTCAGACTTATTTCCATCATCAGGAGGTCCCCAAAGAATATTAAACAACCATGCGTTTTCTCATGCCTCCTCCGTATCAGGTTTTCAGCCTTTTGTTCGAAGTAAACTTGGTTCTAATCCTGAAATGGGAGAAGAACAAAAGAAAATGTCAGATCAAAATTCTAAGGTTACCTCATCATCCAAGTTAAACAATGTTGAGACTGCAACACCCATATTGGTTTCAGGTTCTAGAGACACTCAATCAGTAGAAAGGGAAGAAGGAGAATGGTCTGATGCTGAGGGTTCTGCAGATATAAATGGAGGCAGTGTTTTGCGTAAACAGTTAAGACCTTCACAAGAGCAGGGCTTACTTTCTCCTTCCCACGATGTTTCTGTGAACAATTCCTGCAACACCAAAGTTTCTGATAGTACCATAGATAAAAGTAGTAATCATGTACCTTCAACAACAGATCCAGAGCCAAATGATCGGAAAAACAACAGTATCCTAAATACAGAAAACAATGTTAAACTTGATACCTCCACAGATAGTGTTCAGGAAGAAACTGGGTTGCCTTCAAAACAAAGAGAAGTTAAGGGCATTGAAGCAAGTCATGCTATAAAATGTGCTAATAATCCTGGAAAGAGGAAAATAGATCAACATCTAGAAGCCAAGCTTGGGAAGAAGCGTAGTAGGCAGACAATGTTTCTTAATTTAGAAGATGTGAAGATGGCTGGGCCTATGAAAACTTCAACGCCTCGAAGGCAAGCATTTCCACCTCCTATAACCACGCGCATTGTGAAGGAAGTTCATAGTGCAACCCAAGTTAATGAACGTGTTGGGGAAAAACAGACTGTTAATAAAGACCAGAAACAAGGTGATGTTTCAAGTCATGAAGGAGTAGGCATTTCCTCGGAATCTGGTGAATCAAAATTGGACAGTAATGGTGATATGAGTTCTGGATTACTAGCTCGGCCAAACAGGCCAAACAATGATGGAGATATCCCAGCAGAGGCACCTTTACCACCAATTCCCAGACAGGGTTCATGGAAAATACCTACGGATTCAAGGATGCAGAGGAATATGCAGGTCTCCAATAGGAAACCAGCTATATCAAATCAAAGTTCTTCTGACCACAAGCAGATAAATAAGAAGCATCTTCCGGCCAAGAAGCAGAATTCTGTTAGTAGTCATCAAGACTCATCAGTTGAACGACTTATACGGGAGGTGACCAATGAAAAGTTTTGGCATCACCCAGGTACAATTTATTTTCTACACGATCTATGATTTTCTGAACTGACTTATTTTCTACCGCTCAGTGTTGATTTCATTCAAGTTTACATCATTATGCCATTGTGTGCAAAAGTTCCCTTCTAATTCAAGATTGGTTCAGCTGCTTAACTTGCAAACATTTTAAATTTTACAGCCTAGTAAGGTTGTGCATTTTATATACAGCTGAATTTTGCTCTCTTGTTCTCATTATCGAGTACTTTTTTTCTAGTGTATATTAGGAGGAAGAAATTGGATTGTGAAACTATGGTGTTAGTATAATCGAGTTAGTTGGGTTGCCATTTACCTGCTTATTTTGATTCTCTATCCTATTCTTACTGTAATTGTGGATTAAGTTGGATGCCTCTAGTATGATGTTTATCAAGCTTAGGCCCACACATTACAGATGGGATCCTACCACTACATGAGGCGGGTCTTCCTCTAGGGAGCCTGCAGGATGTAAGGACATCCTTTCATATCGAGTATTGAACTACAAATTTCCTTTATGCTCGAGCGAATCACTCTTTTCTGTGAAAAATAAAATGCAGTTTACTTAGTTTTTGAATCGACAACTGTTTGTTTTTCTATTTTTTCTCTCGGCCTGAATAGTTAGGCTTTTCATGCAGTTAGATCTTGATTTTAGGTATGAAATAATGAAATATATTGAAGTACTGATGTTATTATACTATAACAATAAAACAGCAGTTCTCTCACGGCCACCTGTTTATTGTAAATTTTAATTTTGTGGTTGGACAATTGTTCTAAACCAATTTATTTATTTTTGTATTGTTCTCCCTGTCATGTAACTGAATGCATTATCATGTATCAGAGGAAACTGAACTCCAGTGTGTTCCTGGTCGATTTGAATCTGTGGAAGAATACATCAGAGTGTTTGAACCTTTGTTATTTGAGGAGTGTCGGGCTCAACTTTACAGTACGTGGGAGGAACTCTCTGAAACATTCTCAAGAGATACACATGTGATGGTTCGTGTCAAGAATATTGAAAGGAGGGAAAGAGGTGCTTATTGTTAGCTTTTATATTTTCCCTATTATTTTTTTTTTCAATTTTTAACTAATTTCATTTTTAGCTATTTAGCGAGTTAAAAGTTTCACTGTTATGTTTGGGTTAGTTTCATAACTAGAAAAAGAAAAAGTAGGGTTGAAATTTTAGTTTAGTATTATGTTGGACATTTTGGAACATATTGAAGTTGGTTTAAGTTATAAACGGTGCCTGCCATATGATGAGCTATTCTAATTTATGTATTTAAGATTTATTGTTTTGTCATTCGTTTTGTTGTATAAATTATTGTTGTCATCAGCATCATGATGCCATCTTCGGTTGTGTTCATAAGTCTTCCCCTTGTGTGGGAGAGGGTAATCCCTTTTTTCTTGTTTGTCAAAGTCTGGTATACAAAAAAAGAAAATTGCATACAGAGCCAAAAACAATACTTTCTTTTATGCACACAGCACTCTAGTTGCTAAACTTGGCTTATTTTCTTAGGATGGTATGATGTAATAGTTCTTCCTGTGAACGAGTGCAAGTGGTCATTCAAGGAGGGTGATGTGGCAGTTCTTTCATGCCCCAGACCTGGATCAGGTTTGATATAATATTCCTTTCAAGCTTATAATATGACGTGAGTGCTTTTACATTATGTCTGTATTCTTGCTAAAACTATCTTTAAATATGCTGAGCAGTCCGATCAAAGAGGAACAATACTATGTCTGTGGAGGATGAGGAAGACCCTGAATCTGGTGGACGTGTGGCTGGAACTGTTCGGCGACACGTTCCCCTTGACACTCGTGACCCGCCAGGCGCCATCCTGCACTTTTATGTTGGGGACTCATACGATCCTAGTAGGCAAGTTAATATTCAATTTCATGATGGTTGTTTCCTTGTCACCTTTTGTTGTCTATGCATTATTGTTCAAAATGAATATAACCTCTTGTAGAAAATTTTTTGAGAAAAAAGATTTTTGGAACTTTCTTTTCTTATGGACTGTACTAGTGAGGTCCTCGTTCACTCTTTATTTCAAAATACAGTTACAATCTTAGTGATGTTGCTGTTAACCTTTAAATGATCCGTGCCTATAATCTTGCTTGAAGGTACTTGTCAAGTATCTTCTCAATGTAGTTCTGAGCGGTGCCATATGAATTCTACTTGGAAGTATCTTCCAAATTCTATAATCTCATGCAGCACTGCTGCAAAGATTAGCACTGCTCCATTATTGATTTTATGGTTGTACTTTTGAGTTCCGGTTATGAAGAGATACTGAAAGATTAATTTACACAACTTATTTACCCAGTTAAAGTATTTATTTTGGGAATGAAGTGGGTCAAAAGTAGGATATTGTGTTTTGAATATGAATGAGGTTTGCATGGGACTTGACATTTTTTTAGTGTTGTAGAAACATTCGAAGATAAATTACGGTTTGATTTGCACAAACTTTTCTTTAAGGATGCTATTTTGGAAAGTCTGTCTATAGTTTGATTTATGACGAAGATAGTTGTGAAAGGAAGTTAAATGTTTTGCATCGAATAGATTATTGCATTTTATCTCTCATACCTTGTGTCATTTTTATTTCTATTAGTAAAAAGTGTTATTGTTGGTATACTTTGAAGTATTATTAAGCTTCGTAGTAGTCATTGTCAGTCTCCTCAATGCATGGATTTGATGGTGTGGATTTCTTGTAATTAGTGGCGATAATCTTTTTGGGAAGCTATTTATTTTATTTCTTTTATTAAAAAACTTATTTTCTTAAAATATTCTTGTGGGGGAGGGCATTCCTTACACTCAACCTTGTAATTATATGAAATACTCTTATAATGTTGGGCGATTTTCATATTATTACTATTTCTGAATTGCAGGATTGAAGAAGATCATATAGTTAGAAAACTTCAGGCAAAGAATGTTTGGTTTTTAACGGTGCTCGGTTCTCTTGCAACAACCCAGCGAGAGTATGTTGCCCTGCATGCATTTCGTCGGCTCAACATGCAGGTAATGGTCATTTGGATTAAAAGCCGCCTTATATCCCCTTTAAATTGTTATCACTAATCTAATTGTTTACCATATGTATCAGATGCAATCTTCAATCCTTCAGCCTAGTCCTGAACAATTTCCGAAGTATGAGCAACAGTCACCTGCTATGCCCGAGTGTTTCACGCAAAATTTTGTTGAGTATTTGCATAGGACCTTCAACGGACCTCAGCTATCTGCAATCCAATGGGCAGCAACACATACAGCTGCTGGTACAAGCAGCGGGACAGTCAAGAGGCAAGAACCATGGCCTTTTACACTCGTGCAAGGTCCTCCTGGAACAGGCAAGACACATACAGTTTGGGGAATGCTAAATGTTATCCATCTGGTTCAGTACCAGCATTACTATACTTCCTTGCTTAAGAAACTAGCACCAGAAAGCTATAAACAAGCTCATGAGAGCAGCTCAGATCATGTCTCTACTGGATCCATTGATGAGGTACTCCAAAACATGGACCAGAATCTTTTCCGCACTCTTCCCACACTGTGTCCTAAACCTAGAATGTTAGTCTGTGCACCTTCAAATGCTGCAACAGATGAGCTTCTTGCACGTGTTCTTGATCGGGGGTTTATTGATGGGGAAATGAAGGTTTATCGACCTGATGTGGCTCGAGTTGGTGTTGATTCACAAACACGTGCAGCCCAAGCAGTTTCAGTTGAGCGTAGAACAGAACAACTTTTGGTCAAAAGTAGAGACGAAGTCTTAAGATGGATGCACCAGCTAAAAGTTCGCGAAACTCAATTATCTCAGCAAATCAGTAATCTTCAGAGAGAACTCAATGTTGCTGCTGCTGCTGTTCGCTCTCAAGGATCTGTTGGTGTGGACCCTGATGTTCTGGTGGCTCGTGACCAAAATCGAGATGCATTGTTGCAAAACCTTGCTGCTGTAATAGAAGGTAGGGATAAAATTTTAGTTGAGATGTCACGCCTACTTATTTTAGAAGGCAGGTATCGATCTAACAGCAATTTCAATATGGAGGATGCACGAGCTAGTCTTGAGGCTAGTTTTGCCAACGAGGCCGAGATAGTTTTCACTACAGTGTCAAGCAGTGGTCGCAAATTGTTTTCTCGACTATCTCATGGTTTTGACATGGTAGTCATTGATGAGGCGGCCCAAGCCAGTGAGGTAGCTGTTCTTCCGCCACTTTCTCTTGGGGCAGCAAGGTGTGTGCTTGTTGGAGATCCCCAGCAGCTCCCAGCTACTGTTATCAGTAAAGCAGCTGGAACATTGTTGTACAGTAGAAGTCTCTTTGAAAGATTCCAGCAAGCAGGATGTCCCACTATGTTGTTATCGGTGCAGTATAGAATGCATCCTCAAATACGTGATTTCCCTTCAAGGTACTTCTACCAAGGGCGCCTTACTGACAGTGAAAGTGTTGCTAATTTACCTGATGAGACATACTACAAAGACCCTATACTTAGACCTTACACTTTCTTTGATATTACGCATGGGCGGGAATCTCATAGAGGGGGATCTGTTTCGTATCAAAATATTCATGAAGCACAATTTTGTCTTCGTTTGTATGAACATCTACAGAAAACCGTGAAGTCATTAGTCTTGGGTAAAGTTTCAGTTGGTATAATAACACCATACAAGCTCCAATTGAAGTGCCTCCAACGTGAGTTTGAGGAGGTTCTGAACTCTGAAGAAGGGAAGGATCTATATATTAATACTGTAGATGCTTTCCAAGGTCAAGAAAGAGATGTGATTATCATGTCTTGTGTGCGTGCCTCCAGCCATGGTGTTGGTTTTGTTGCAGATATTCGTCGAATGAATGTAGCACTGACCCGAGCAAGGAGAGCTCTTTGGGTAGGCTTCAATTTTTCTCTCTTAAGTTATTGCAGTCTCTCTCATACCCATACATAGATACTTTTACTAATAGCTGACAATTTGAATATTCTAATATGATCTTTTGTTAAACCAGGTGATGGGCAATGCTAATGCCTTGATGCAGTCTGATGATTGGGCTGCGTTGATCACTGATGCGAAGTCAAGGAACTGTTACATGGATATGGAATCCCTTCCGAAGGATTTCCTCGGACAGAAGGGATCCACTCAGTCTACTTTGCCTGGGAAGAACTCTTCCAACACTAGGGGCCCGAGATCAGTTCTTCCAAGACATAGGTCTCTAGATATACACGTGGAGTCGAGGTCTGGAACACCATCGGAAGATGATGAGAAATCAAACTCTTCAGTAATTACTAGGAATGGAAATTACCGGTCTTCTAAGGCTGCCGTAGAGACTTCCGCAGAAGATTTTGATCAGTCAGGTGACAAACTGAGAGACACTTGGCAATATGGTATGCAGAAAAGGCAAAGTTCTGCTGGGACAGTTGGGAAGAGAGATGTTTAATCAATGGCTCTCTGAATTGGTTTCAATGGTTCAGAGGAAACCTTTTGGTTAATATCATGTGTGCATCCGCATGAGGCTCAGCTTTTGAAGGCTATCCTGCATGCTGATCCCTGGCAGTGTCTGAGTATGTTATTGTCTTGACAATCCTAAGCCTATTTGATTGAAGATAAGAATTGCAAAAGCATACAGAATAGGGAAACAAGTTACACAGCATCTGCAGACATCTATTCTGGGGGGGGGATCCGTTTCTTTGATTTAAGTGTATACTTTTGGGTTACCAGCATACTGAGAAAGGTGAGCCTGCTGTTTTGAGACTGCTTATCATGACGTTTGGCGACTTAGATCCTTCTTTTTTCATAGTATTTGTGTATGCATGTCTAGGGATCAAATGATGGCATCTGGATGTGTTCGTTCTATCACGAGAACTAGAGAGCCACAGGCTGTAATGGGAATTGAATTGGGTGCCTGTGGTCAGTGGAATTACTGTCCTCAAATGGCCATGACTCGCTTTTGGTCTTTGATTATCGAACCCTCGTGGAGGTGGAGATCGACTCTCTGGGGAGCTGGCCGAGGTAAATTCAGAAGTAAGATGGTCGATGAACATTGTTTTGGACAAATAAATGCGTAAAGATGACACAAGTAAGAAGCTGAAGGGTTGCAATATTGTGTTTTCTCGGCCTTTTTAGAGGGAACACTTTTCTCAGCCCTTGTGTAGTTAGAAAATGATTCCGGGGAGCTAAAGTTATATGGGGGGGCCTACAGCAGCTGGGAATAGGAAACAATTGTACAGTAACTAATGGGGGAGAGCACTGGTTGTGTTGGAAGGCATCAAAATTTTGAATGGCGTTAAATGCCAAGTTGGGTCGTACATAAACCCCGCCTTCATTTGAAATTATAGCGATTCTTTTGTTGCAGTTCCCTCTTTTTCGACCCAATTCCTAAATTCTTCATTACATATTAATATTTGTATGAGTTATGAAATTGTGCAGTTGTTGAACAGGAAAAACAACATGGCACATGGGAGAGGACTGAGGTTAATGGTATGCCATGGGCTGTGTTTTCTTCTTTCTTGGAAGCTTGCATTGGGTAAGTAAGTGTATGAAACTGTGGGGGAGCACCTTTCTTTACTTCAAATATAAAGAGAATCTCTTTACTTCAAATAGAAAGATAGCGATAATAGAAAGTAGTAGTGGTGGGGAGCACCTTTCTTTCACATGCCCCGCCCCCCACCACACACACACACACACACACACACACACACACAGTTAGAAGGCTCTATTGAGATTAACTACACAACTATTTGGTGATTAATAAAGATGTTATCAATTACATTTTCAATAATTGTTTAAACTGAAATTGAATTTCTAATTTATGTTTTTATATCTAACCATTTTTGTTGTCTCTGACCTCTAACTTTTCACCTAGGTATCGGTTTAGACAAACCAAGTTGAAGCATGAACAATTTTTAATTGAAAAGACTAAATTCAGTTTATGATTTTATTTAGTAGAACTATGGATGTTTTTGAAAATATAATAAAATAGATATCTAAATTTTTGTCAACTCTTAGTAAGGGCGTCGATGATTTCTAGAGTATTGACATTTCAGTGGAGCACTCGAATCAAAAGATTCATACAAATATTATCAATGATATTAGAAAGTCTTAGAATCTTTCTTTTCCAATACCAAGAAATTTTTGTCACCAAAAATCTCGAGACATTTGATTACGATCGCAAGATTGTGCTAAAATGCACTGAATTTTGAAAAGAAAGGAAGCGAATCGGTCTAAATCTGAAGAGTTCGATTTACCAAGCACATGGACTGAGCAAGTAACCAAACAGTACCTACACGAACTCGAACGGCCACGGGGTACATCAATTCGAACACGATCGAACCTGGGTATCAGAGGGTACCTCGAAGTCCGAGCCTTGAAGGATTTCTTCCTTCATTCCTCGTAGCTAAGAATGAATTTAAGTAGTTTTCTTCGAAATTGTTTGGTCTCCGCTCTTCACTGATAATACTCTTTTTCTCTCTTCAACTACTTTTTATGGTTTAAGCTTCGGAGGAGTCGCCCTTCCCGCGAAGCCTCAGTTCCAGCGAGTTGGTAATTTTTCTTCCTTTTGAACTTGTTTACCTTCTGTCTTGGATTTACCATGCTTCTGGGTTCATGGGGTTGTATAGATTTGTATGATTAATTGTTTAAAATGTCCTCTACTATCTTCAATATTAAGTCAAACATCCAAAAAAGTAGGGAATAACTTGAAGTTGATGATGGGATAGTGTATGTTAGTGATGGTTTCAAGAAATCGTAGTCCTGTATGATTGTATCAGGGGAAAAGGTAAGTATTATTGCAGATAACTATCTCTGAACGTTTGCTAGTTGGATGCGTTTTGAGGAGAAAGAGGGCATTTAATTCTCTGGTTGCCATGACCTTGCCACAGTGTTTAGAACTGTGGAGGCGTTTTGGTTATATTAGTAGTTGGGAATTTTCTGAATCCATTTGATTTATAATCTAGATAGTTATTCAAGTTGTGCTAGCTAACATTTTGTTAACTCTGTTGACAGTGGAGCTTACAAGCTATGTAATTTTCCTTTTGGCGTTCAGGTGCATAATTCAAATCACCATGTGTTCGAATTTAGAAGTACCTTCTTCGATTGGTTGTGAGAAAGCTATATTAACTGAAGAACAGCATATGAAGGTATTTCTGACAGTTACAGCCCTTTGACTGCTGAATCTAGAAACTAAGATTGTTGAAATGCTCTGCCAATTCTTTATGGAGAGTTGCTAACTCTTGTAGTTCTAGTTCATCGTTTACAGATTTCTGAGGTGCGGAGGCTTTTGGGGCCGTTGTCTGGTAAATCGTCGATTTACTGTTCTGATCCATCCATTTCAAGATACTTAAGGGCAAGAAACTGGAATGTGAAGAAGGCAACTAAGATGCTGAAAGCAAGTTTGAAGTGGAGGTCAGAATACAAGCCGGAAGAAATTCAATGGGTACTTCACAGCTTACTCTTAGTCAAGTGTTTTTGAACAAGTTTTTTAATTCAACGCTCAAGCCATGGCATTTCATCCATTAAATAGTTAGATATCTCTTGCAGGATGAGGTTGCTCATGAAGCGGAGACAGGGAAGCTTTATTGTGCGAACTATAATGACCGACACGGAAGAACAGTTATAGTCATGAGACCGTGTCGCCAGGTTCCATTTGTATTATGCAATCCTAACAGAGATCTACTGAACATTTTCTTTATTTTGAAGTTTGTGTTTCTTGTAGTTATTTTAGAAAGAATCAGGGAAGAAAAAAGGTGTTCTTAGATTACCTGCCACAATAACTCTTATTAAGATACTTTAGATGGAGTCTCTAATGCTGCACAAGTAAATTTGACGTTTGTACTGTTTTAATTTACAGGTTGCAAGGCCTTTCCTGGAGACGAAAACTGCCAACAAAGTGAAACTCGAAGAGGATAATAGAGTCTCTGTTCGATATGGATCAGCTGGAGTCTGCATTTGGTGGAAACAATGATGTTAGTTTCAACATAACCAAATATGGCGAGACAATGAAAGAAGACGATAAGCGGATGCGCTGTTTCTGGTCTGGAGTAGATCCTACCAGTCGTTGCGCCCTAATCGTCGATTCTTAAACCTCAAACTCGAGAACAGACGACCATGTTCATATAACTAGAGAAGCCGATGGCAGCTGAGGCAAGGTATGTGTTTGTATATCTTTGAAGTAACAAGCTCTTGTTGTCTGATTTGTTGTGGACATGATTAGAAAGAACAGAAGTTGTTGTTCATGACTGTTGGCTAAGAAATTTGTCCATTATTAGCTGTGTGAGTGTGACAATGACATGAATGAAGGCCACCTTATAATAATCAAAACATGTTGGTCCTGTTCTGCTAAATATTGAACCAATAATTTATTTTTTGAAAAGTGCATTTAAGGCATCCTCCCAAAAGACCTTTCTTTTTACAATGGACTCATCTATCTTGCCCAACCACAGTGACTGCTCCTCAGCTATCAACCCATTCCCCACCAAAATTTTCAGCTCAACGTTTAGCTTGGTTCAAATCCCGCTCTCCCATTTATTGTCTATAACATGTGGGAGAGAACTTCGAACCTATGATCTCTCATTTAGTGTATATGTTTTAATTAATTGAGTTATTTTGAAAAAAAAAAAAATGAAAAACGGAGTTAGAGATTGAACCTTCAGCGTTGCAATGTTTATGTAGAAGTTAATCCACCCCACATGATGATCGAGTTTTAAAAATGAATTAAAATAGGGTTAATTAAATGAGATTCATAATTAGTTTAATCTGTGTTTAATGATTCTTAGTTCCAAAGCAAACAACTTTGCTTCATTTTATTTTCACAACTATGCAGAAAAAACAATAATAATAATAATAATAATAATAATAATAATTGGAATCTGAAATCTCAACTTCAAGTGAGCTGTTTTCACGTGTGTGTGCTTCCAATTGTTTTAAGTATATAAATGGACCACTAATTTATTGGACCTTATATTCCTCTCCCTGATTTCATTAACATTACACTAACCATAGATTAAAGTTTTTTTTTATTCACTTAATATGCAAAATTAGCTCCACATCCAACATAATTTGGTTAATTTCATTCGTCTAAATAAAAAACTTACTCTTCAGGGGCTGGGGCTATTATTGTTATATTGGTGTCAACTCTCTACCACCTCTAGGCTCTGTGCCTAAGCGGGGCGAGCTCTTCTTCTGAAAATGGTCTTTCAAGGACCCATGCTGGTATTGCGCCCTAGCCCATGGGTCGGAGTTTGGATTATGTACTCACTTTTTCAAAATGGATGCCGTAAATGGTTTAGCATAGACACAAGAGAGTCCATCGCCCGATGAGAATTCTGACGAATGGATGTTCGAGATGTTCTAGCGCAATGGTCGACACATGTGTTAATTTCAAACGGATGTGTCCGAGCAACCAAGATGGCCAAACTATTCTGAGATATGGGATGACAATATGATACATGAGTCGTGTTGTTGGGAATTGAGATGATGATGAGATGCGACATTGCTTATGAGAGATATTGGTCTAGAGTAGAGACAAGGTTGAACCAAGTGACGTGGCCTAATGTAGAAGCAAGTTGACTAGAGTCGCAGACGATGCAACATGCATTCACGAGCGATGGCCGAACAAGCTTGAATTCTACATAAATTGTGTTCGATTGACAAAGGCAAACCTCGCCAAAGGTCTGATAAAGCCACAAAACTAGGCGAAAATGTGAATGGAGTTTGAGTTCTCATTAAAGTTTGTTATAAGCATGTCCAGATCATGACACCGCACGATTGAAGAAGTACGAACATAACACGAGACACCTATGTTCGGTTTTGAGCTCAATAATAAAAAAATAAAAAAATCATTAAAGGAGTTAGAAGCAAAATTACAAATAATTTGATTGGTGAAAATGAGAGGCTGACGTGGATTCCTTATTTTTATTAACGCAGAGGAGTCATTATCAATTGTAATGAACGGTCCAGATTCGTTCCCCATTTGCAGGCCCTCTTTTATCATCTTCTTCTCCCACTGCTTCACTTCTTCTTCTTCCTCCTCAAACCGCAACCGCTTTTTCCCCTTCTGCTTTTACAAATTTCAAACCATGTCTGCTCCGATCAAAAAAACCACCAGCATGACCGACATCACCTTCGATCTCGGCGGCGGAGGCTCCATCCACGACCGATTACCGGCGTCGCCTGCTCCTCCGACAAAACCCATCTCCCAACAGCTGATGTCGCCAAGAAATCACAGAAGGCATTCGATTGATGTACAAGAAAACGCCAATTTCCTCAGAGATTGTTCTCTTTGCTCCCGCCCTCTTGTTCCCGGTCGTGATATTTACATGTACAGGTAAATCCAATCCAATCCAATCCAATTAAATTCAACAATCCCTGTTTTCTTGGAACGAAACTGAAAGGGACTCTGTTTTCAGGGGAGACAGGGGATTCTGCAGCGACGAATGTCGGCAACAGCAAATGAAGCAAGATGAGAGAAGGGAGAAGTGCAGTTTAGCATCAAAGAAAGCGGCAGCCAAGGCGGCGGCGGTGGTATCTTCATCGGCCGCCGTTGTTCCACCACAAATCTCCGGCAAGGGAGAAACGGTGGCTGCATCATAGTTCTCATCCATGGATTTATCTTTTTCTGTACCCAAATGTTGTATCTGTTAATCTATCATATTCCAAGCAAAATCCCCACAAATTCATCCCTCGATTCTTGAATAGATCCATGTTCACTGCGAACAATCATTCAATGAAAACCCATCTCCATTACTTACAGATACACCTCTTTGTGTTCTTCATTTCAATGGGTCGATTGCAGAGGCTGAATCTGAGCGCTTGTCAGCATGCCATGGATCGGGGCCCATTCCCCCATAACAAAAGCCCATCTAAATTCCGATATATAGTTAGTGACAACCGATAAAGCCACCACAATAGATGTCTTTATAGACACATTCTAGACACAGATCATCGGTGTTGGATGTATCGTTAGGTTGTGTCGAGTCAAATCAGCTCTGTTTTTTTCGTCGTAGAAAAGGATCCCTTTCCTTGCTTTCTAAAATGTTGAATATTCATGGTAATATTCGTTTTTTTTTTTTTTTTTTTTTTTTTTTTTTTTTTTTTTTTTTTGTTAATGCTTTCGATGATGAGTCTCTCATTTGATATCCTTTGACTTATGAGAGGACGACTTCATACTTTGGCTTCGGGAATTCTTTGATAACAACTATATGCTGGTAATATTGGGGTATGTCTTAAAGTAAAGTGCTCCTCCCTAAGTCGACCCCCAAAACTCAATTGAATGTAGTTCAGCTCTCAGTTTTCGTTTATAGTTTGTAAGAGTATCAATTAAAACTGATAACCGTCACCACTAGTAGATATTGTTCTCTTTGGGCTTTCTCATATATTAGAGACGTACTCGCTAGAACGATGTGGGATCTCACAATCGATTCCGTTTGAAAATCGTTAGTTTACACGTTTGCAAACTTATAATCATTATCAATTAAACTCTTGACTATTCATCCATTAATTAATTTAGACAATATATTTTAAATAGTTAATAATTTAAAATTGTGTAAATTTTTTAAAAGGTGTTTACACGTGTAATAATTCATACAGGAATAATCGTTAAATTAAGAATCTAAATTGATTCACTTGTAACAATATAATATGCAAAATAGTCATATAAGTAAATCTTACCTTTTTCTTGCATTTAATAAATAAAATTTAGCTTATTATTGTTGAGATAATAATTTATTTCTTGGTATTCAACTTGCTATAAATACAAAATTTATTTGGTCACCAAGTTGTTAAATTTTAATATTAGAAATTCCATGAAATTATTATTTTTAAATTCGTTAATATCTTTTAAAGCTATGTTGATCATATTCAGAAAGGCAGCCTCGAGTGGACAATCATCTCGATACTGTGCTTTGATGCTCTCCACCGACGCTCAGCTTCACGCAGCGCACCTCTGTTCGTGTGCGTGTGCGTGTGCGGGTGTGCGTGTGCGTGGGGTTGGGGAGCCCTTCAATTACCCTCATCCATTTTTCAACCCCTTTTTCCATTCCCCACTTCACAGCCCATCATTTCTCCTTTGAATTCAATCCCCAATCCTTACTCTGTTGCGCTTTTTTTGCATTCCATTTCTTAATCATCACTTATGAGCAAGTGGGTATTCATTAAAATCTCCAAGCAACCCCTATTGGTTGCCACTGCCCTGTGTTGCTGCTTCCTTCAAGAAATTTGATGAACTTTTCTAGGTCAAATCCATAAAAACAAGTTCAAACACTCTTTGATGTGTTCTGTGAATTCCATTTTCTATTTGCTGTTACATATTTCTGTGGAAAGAACAAGATCAATTCAATTTTTATCTCTGATTTGTTCTTTCTTTTTTGATTTAAGAACACGATACAATGCCACTTTCCCATTTTACACTACTTTCACTCCCATAATCCATCCCACTACTGATGAACACTGTTTGCGTTGAGCTATATGTCCCAGCTTGGTGAGTGCCTCTTATCTTGTCTTGTACTAAACAAACAAAGCCCTAACTTTTGTTGTTTTTCTCTGTCAAACATCGTTCATTATCTTAGGACTGCACGATGATACTGCATCTGCTACTGTGAGAAAGATATGGTCTTGTCCTATCAAATCTGCGAACTCTGATGCGTGAAGCTTGTGGATCACCACGGGCCCTGGATTGGCTAGAATCAGCTGTTTCCATTGATGAACATAACTTCAGGTTAGAAGACATTAAGTTCATTCATATCTTTTTTTACTGTTGTTTGTTAAAATGATCTGAATTGGCTGCATTTGAGACTGGTTATGCTGTTTTTACCTGTATTTCTCGTTTCTTGAGACTTCCATTTAGCTCTTCCAAAGCATGTATGCCACTTGTGTCTATGTCAGTGACAGCTTCAGCATGAAACATAAGACATCATTGTTAGTTTAGTTGGCCCAAAAGTGTCTTGAGTGCTTTCTCCTCTGTGTAATTTGGATTCAAAATGGGTTTGAAACTGATACTTACGTGACATTTCAACTATTAGAAACTGGATTTTGTTCTGGTAGGACTCTTTTGTTAATTCTTCCTCATCAACTAGCCATCTCAATATCCTGTAAAGAAGTTGAACGTGAGCTTCATCGAGCTTACCACGGTGAAGGAACAAGGTTTTTAAAATGCGTCTATTAGGAAGAGGTTTTCACATCCTTATAAGGAATGCTTCGGTTGAGGTTTTCACATGCTTCGGTCCCCTCTCCACCGATGTGAGATCTCACAATCCATCTCCCTTGGGGGCCTAGTGTCCTCACTAACACACTGTCCGGTGTCTGGCTCTGATACAATTTGTAACAGCCCAAGCCCACTGCTAGTAGATATTGTACTTTTTGGGCTTCTCTTTTCGGGTTTCCTCTCAAAATTTTTAAAGCGCATCTGCTAGGAAGAGATTTCCACACCTTCATAAGAAATGTTTCATCCGCCTCTCCAACCGATGTGGGATCTCACAATCCACACACTTGGTGGCCCAACATTCTCGCTGGCACACCGGTCAGTGTCTGGCTCTGATACCATTTGTAACAATCCAAGTCAACCGCTCGCACACATTGTCCGCTCCCTTCTAAGCTTCCCCTCAACCTTTTAAACCCAATATGCTAGGGAGAGATTTCTACACCTTTATAAGGAATGCTTCGTTCCCCTCTCCAACTAACGTGGAATCTCACACCACGTCTCTCAACTTTCAAATATAGGAACAACAAAGACAACGTTAGGCTACATGGGTGACTATCATCTATCTATACCTTTCCTTGATGTAATTCGAGTTGGAAAAGTAAATGGCTGAATCAACTCTCACAATCAAAATGCCAGGAACTTTGGTTGCTTCAGGATATTGCAGTATGTTTCTATAAACGGTTGTCCTTGGGATCTTTCCAAGAAGTGCAGTCCGTGGTCTGGTAACTTGTAGAAGGATTTTGGCGAAGGAAATGGATACCTACAAAAGGGAAAAGAACAACCAAATAACTAAGAAGATCTCTCTTGACATTCAGCAGCTTAAGAATGAGTATCAGTTACCGCAATTAGAAGCCCCATCTCTACAGAGAAAAAGATGACACCGAGGAAGGCTCCCATACAAGCAACGAAATCAAATTTATCAATCTTCCATATCAACTTCGCTGCATGCAAGTCAACCAGGTTGATCACAGCATTTATAATGATAGCAGATAGGATAGCGTTTGGTGTATATTTGAAAAGTGGAGTGATGAATGCCAGAGTTAGGACTACTACAAGGGACATCACAATGTTGGATACTGCAGTTTGGCAGCCAGCCATGTAGTTTACGGCTGATCGAGAGAATGAACCTGCAGCCAATGATATGGACACAATCATTTGACAATGAGGTTCTTGTTCTAATACATTGTCTTTACTTTCTTTCTTTCTCACCTGTTGCTACATAGCAGGAAGTCATTGAACCAACAACATTCATGACTCCCATTGCTACCATTTCCTTGTTCCCATCAATTTGATAGTCTTTCATTGCAGCGAACGTTCTTCCGATCGCTACGGCTTCCTAAAAATCCAAACAAGAGATTCAAAACGTGAACGCAAAAAGTGATAGCTATGTTGAGGATTGTTGGGAGGGAGCCCCACATTGAGTAATCTAGGGAATGATCATGAGTTTATAAGTAAGGAATACATCTCTATTGGTATGAAGCCTTTTGGGGAAGCCCAAAAGCAAAGTCAGGAGAGCTTGTGCTCAAAGTGAACAATATCATACCATTGTAGAGAGTCGTGATTCCTAATATGATATCAGAGTCATGCCCTTAACTTAACCATGTCAATAGAATCCTCAAATGTCGAACAAAGAAGTTGTGAGCATCGAAGGTGTAGTCAAAACTGACTCAAGTGTCGAACAAATGGTGTACTGTGTTCGAGGACTCCAAAGAAGGATTCGAGCCTCGATTAAGGGGAGGTTGTTCGAAGGCTCCATAGTACGTTATTCGAAAGGTGGATTGATGAGGATTGTTGGGAGGGAGTCCCACATTGGCTAATTTAGGGAATGATCCTGAGTTTTTGGGAAAGCCCAAAAGCAAAGCTATGAGAGCTTGTGCTCAAAGTGGACAACATCATACCATTAAGGAGAGTCGTGGTTCCTAACAAGCTCAACTTTCTTCCAATAGTAGAGTAGTTTTAGAGTATGCTCACCGTCAATGCTACCATACCCGCCACGACACCGATCTTAAGCCCTTTTAGAAGGTATTGACCTGAGAAATACAATTCTTTCACAGATGGGGGATTGATTCCTTTCTTTATGTGTTTCACCTAACAAGTTATGAGAAAAGGGAAGTAAAACAGTCAATCTTGGTGGTCTAGGAACACCCGTGATGCTCATACAATAGCAACTCAAATACTTACAATTGCAACCCCTTGCTTATCAGCACGAGTAAGGTAAACCAAAAGGGTAGACAGAACAACAGATATGAGTGGAGCAATAGCAGGCACCCAGAACAGCTTCTTGTTCCTCTTCCCCTGTGCTCCATAACAATAACAACAATCATAAGAAGATCATCAGTAGAAAAATGGATGAGTTCTTTACTATTGATGATGGAAGTAAGGGACTTTACAGTGAATTTTGCAAATAGAAGAAAGCATAAGAAGGTTGCAGCAATCACTATTGTCTGCCAGTTCCACTGTCATAAGGTATACAAACTATCAGTAAGAACGGTATTCGAATTAGCAGAAGCCGATAAATTTTCGGGGAACTCACTCCGTGTTGCATCGTGCTGAATACCGACTGCATAACCGAGATAATATCCGTTTTCTTTGTGAAATCCTTTATGCCAAGAAAGCCTTTGAGTTGTTGGAGAGCAATGGTGATGGCAGCTCCCCCCATGAAGCCAACAATAGCAGCATGGGACAAGAAGTCAATTAGGAATCCCAACCTGATCCCAGAGTTCAAATTTTACACTCAATGAACTGGAACTTATGAACATGGATATGATATTTCATAGGAACATAAACATTCAATATCACCTTAGAACTCCTAGGGTGGCTTGTGTGATCCCTGCAAAGAATGTAGCTGTAAAGATCAGCCGTCTGTATTCTTCTGCGTTCGTAGCCGAATCGATTTCGGTTTGAAGCATTGCCCCCAACAAGAGAGAAACAACAGCCACTGGACCAATGGCTATATCTCTTGAGCTACCCATAAGTGCATAGATTAATGGTGGAACAAAACTTGAATCTGCAAGATTTTGGCAGATGGGATTAGTCTCACAAGAACAATCCTTAACAGAGTGTTGATAAACAGCATAAACACTCACATAATCCATACTGTGGAGGCAAATTTGCAAGCTTTGCATACCCAATATCCTGATGTTGCAAGAACTAGTGATTAGCAAGCAGCCTAATGCTTAAAACCATGCCATTTTAGTATCTTCCTTGATCAAAACTGTTACCTGAGGAATGCAGAGACTGGCAATGGTGAGTCCAGCAATGACATCTCCTCTAAACTTGGAGATATTGTAATCTCTTCCCCATTCAAGTATAGGGAAAACGGCCCGGATTCCGAGGATAAATTTGCGGCGATTCGTTTGATCCTTGAATGAACGGAGAGGATCATCAGGGAAGAATGTTTCTTTCACTCCAGATTTGATTTCTTGGAACAGTTTCTGCTTTGGTGGAACTGAAACTTTGTGAATGTATCTCTCATCCTCTGAAGATGGAGTTCCCTCTTTTGTTTCAAGATTCTCTTCAGCTAAATTCCCTTCTTCGCCCCTCATTTTAACTCTCAAATTATCACCTGAATTCCTTAAAGTTAACAAATTGTAACAACCTTAAAATTCTTCGACATGTTTGATTGTTTTATACACTTCATGTTTTTTTGTGATGAACACAGAGAGCCTTAAAGAGTTTGGTAGGATTGAAAGACTCCACCATGATCATGTCAGTTTTGATTGAGATATAACCCACTATTTTATTCGACACTGACATCAAAGGCCCACAATCAACCTTAAAAAAAACATCTCATTCCCAATTCCCAATCAATCAAATAGTTATCGAACAAGACGTAACCGAAGAACAACGATCATAAAACGCAGCAAAGGAATATAAAAAAGTACGATCATCCCTTACAATGTAGCTGAAAAGGAAAAAAAGAAAGGATTCATGTGACTCACCTGTCTTCTTCTTCAACACTCTTGAAGTTCCAGAATGTTTCTGGTTTGGTCTCTGACAGATCCTTGTTCTGTCACTGGTTTTTTTTTTTTTTTTTTTTTTTTTTTTTTTTTTTTTTTTTTTTTTTTTTTTTNTTTTTTTGGTTCAAAAAAAATTACTCCAGAGATTAATTTTATTTATTTTGTTTATATGTATATATATATATATAGAGAGTGAGAGAGGCAAACAAAATAGAGAAATTAATGGGTAGATGCAATGAACCCACAAATTTGGCTATTTTAAGGATGACACTGAAACTGTTCTTGAGATTCTAGCCACGCATGCATGCTTCTGGGATTTTTTTCTTGGCGAGGGTTCCGGCGGGGGAAAAAAACGGAGTAAAACGTAAGGTTGTTATTGGCTGTTAGCGGTTACTGTGTGATGTGTGAGGGCCCACTAATGGACACGTCGGATTGTGTTGAACTTGGTCGGTTTTTCGTCCTTCTACCCTATGAGACTCTCACTGTGTGTGCGACCATTTCAAATCCAAAATTAACTTTTACCAAAGCTTTTTGACCAAATGGGTTAAAAATATTTGTAAATTAAGTTTTGTAATTTTTTAAATTTTAAATTTTGTTTTTACGGGAAATTTTGTGGGCTTAAATTAGAAATTAAATTATTTTCTTTCCTTAATTGCTAATATTACAACTATTACAATAAATTTGTTTCTTTTTTTTGTTTTATTTCAATAATGTTAAGGATTATTGGATGAAGTCGTCTCATATTAGTTAATTACGAGTTTTATATATATATATATATATATATATATATATATATATATATATATATATATATATATGTAGTCNTCTCGTGCTCAACTTGTCGATCTCGTGTTCGTTTCTCATAAAGTTATTGATTTCAAATCTAGTTTATTCTGGAACGGGTGAAGAAGCTAAAATTAAAAACCGAATTTATGAAAAGGAAGAGAGAGATGAGATGATAATGTAAAAGTGATTCAAGATTGGAACTTATTCCAAAGGAAGAGCAAACCATACCATATATTATTCTATTTTGACCAATCTTTACCCTATATATATATATATATATACAAACTAGATGATAACTCGAGCATAATTCTATCAAGAATTCTCACGAAGATTTCGTGAATACTTTGGGTACATTCTCCACTTCGATTTATAAATTTATTAATTTATTTGGTTCATCTCCCATATTATGAACGAGCATCGGTGTAGAGTTATTGTCATTTTGTATTTGCAACGAGATACACTTGTAAACACTCTGGTTATAGTGATTGGCTACTACTTATGGAGTAAGGAAATTTCTTTCCTCCAAACCACATAAATTTTGTGTCTTTTTGTTTAATTTCTGTTTGTAGGTGTGTGAGTACAATCCGTCTTGCTTCTGCTTCCATTACAACAATTGGTATAGTAGCATTCGGGATACAATAATTGGAATTAGAGCATTTTGGTTGTGGCATCAAGGTACAAGAATAAAAAAGATGGGATTAACGACAATCGATATTTCACGATCAAGTGTACCTTTCGTGCGGGTCAAAACTTACCCAAAAAGGAATTTCACTGCCTTAGAACTGTTATTAGTTACAGCCACCATTCACGGGAGCTTCAGTCGCCGGATCCTCTGTCGTCAGATCACCAACTTCCTTGACATTCCAACATTGGACAGGCATCAGCACCCATACATAGTCTTACGACTTTGTGGAGACCTATACTTTTATTATTAAAAAAATACAAAAAAAAATTATATAAAAATGCATCGGTAGGGGATCGTTCCAACAAATTCATATCTACATGAGCACAAAACGCCATGAGCATTGTGAAGCTACCTAGGTTGTCTAAAAAGCCCAATGGACAAGCCAACCCAAACATGCTCTGTTTTACTCTGTTTTCCTCTGTTTTCCTCTGTTTCTCTAAGCTTGTGCTCCAAATTCAACTGCTGTACAACTTCACTAAACTCTCTAATGAATGGGGTTTAGAGCCTGGAATCTCCTTCACTATTCTTCCATTTCTGTATATCTTGAAAGCTGGAATGGACCTCACCTCCTCCAACTTCACCAAATAAGGATGGTCTTCTACCTCCACCTGATGTCCCAATTATCCATCATTTTAGCCTTCTAACCTCAAAAATTTAGCCAAAAATTTCAACAAAAACTACCATTTTGATCCACCTTTAGGAAGTTTAGCCACGGAAACCGCTCGTAAACCGACTCGAACACTTCGAGCCCCTCCTTCTGGTAGCTTTTGTTGCAAAACAGAACCACCGACATCCCTGCTAACACAACCCACTGCTTAGAAATGTACACAATTCATAGCAACAAAAATCACTCCTCTTCTTATTGTGTTACTCACCAGGAGAGGTAACAAAGTGCCTAAAACGTTCATAACTTGAAATACACACCAAATTACACCCAAATTTCAAGTCTTTGATGTCCTCCCCATGTTGCTTTCTGAGTTGAAGCTGCGCCTCAAACAGAGCCCTCCCCACTTCCTCATTTCCTGGTCTCTCTCTTATCAACACCTCGTAATCTTGAATTGAAGCCTCCCATCTCTCCATCTTGTCTCAAAATTAAGCCAAATCTTAACAAACAACCTTAAATCTCTGTTCTTTTAAGGTTTAGAATTTTACTTACTTTTGCATTGCAATCAGCTCTGCGGTGTCTGGCTTTGCTGTAACATGGCTGTGTCATTAGAGCTGCAGTGCAATCTTCAACAGCTTTCTCGTACCGCCCCAGCTTCGATCGACATGCTGCTCGGTTGCATAGCAAAATCGAGTTATACGGGTCGTGTTCTAATCCTTCACTGTATGCAGTACAGGCTTCTGGAAATCTTGATTCCTTGAAGAGTAGATTGCCTCTCAATCTAGCTGATGAAACAAGTTTAGCCCATTTTGCCACTCTGTTAGCCTCCATATTAGTTGGATCAAGCCTTGTTGATCGTTCTGCTGCTGCCACAGCTTCCTCAAACCTGTGAGATATCAACATAACCCTCAATGAAATGAAGTCCTGTTCTTAATTTCAACATCAAATTTGACCTTCTAACCTGCCCATTGTCGTGTAAACTTGTGCCTCAATGGATAAAATAAGTGCACTATCAGCTACACTAAATAACTTGGTTAGCAAATTTGGCTCGAGGGTTTGACCCTTTTGGTAAATGGCATAAGCCTCTTGATATCTATGGAACTTCAACAAGGCCTCAGCTTGCAAAGCGTAGATCTTATAAGCTGAATTAGAAACAGAGGAAATTGCCCATTTGGTCTCTTTTAACAGAGTGTCCCAATCTTGTAGCTTCCTTGCTTCAATACACTTACTCAAACAGCTCTGAAGAACACAAGCTCTGTTCATGTCGTTTATGTCACTGTAAGGGCCTGATTGTTCCAAGTGAGCCACTGCTTTCTCAGGCTCCCCAATTCTGCAATCAAAATGGCATAAAGCTTTGAACCCATAAGAGAAAATGGATATTTGTTGTGTTACCTGAGATAGGTAGTGGCTAAACGATGATGGGCTCTTTGATATGATGGCTGAATCTTTAATGCCTTCTTGCATTCTTCAATGGCTTCAATGAAACGATGCAAGGCAATCAAAGAAGCTCCTTTGTTGCTATAATAAACAGGATTCTCTGAATCTAAAGCTATTGCTCTGTTATACAAAGCCAATGCTTCTTCGAATCTCCCCTGTTTGTAAGCTTCATTTCCCATGGATTTCAACACATTCGGCTTTAATTCACATGAACTTCTCCTCATAATGTTCCCCATATTGCCATTTCCTCCAAGTTTTGGACTTGAATTCATCTCTTGTCGATTCCTTGGACTGTAGTTCGCCGATCCAATTGGCTTCAAATTACCCAAAACTGACCCATTACTTAACGAGATTCTTGCAGCATCGGAAGGCCTCCGACTTTGATTCTTCTGGTGAGAAATCGAAGGTCTTGATTGATCCAAAGTGGGTTTTTGGTGGGTTCTTCGATCCTGTTCCAATGGCGCCTTGGCATCATCCGAAACAGAGCAATTTTCAGAGGTATTTGTGGGTAATGAATGAACAGAGGATTTCTTAAACCACTTGCATCGTGGCTGGAAAATCCATCTCACAAACCCACAAAAAGAGAACTCAGCTGTTTTTTCCATGATCAAGTTTAATCTGTGAATGGGTCAATGAAAAAAGAAAGTAAAAAACAGAGCAGCGAAGAACAGAGTCAAAAACAGCAAGATTCATACCTTTGTTGTAGTGTAAAAGAAGCAGATTGTTGGTAATATATACAGAACAGAGTGTTGTTGATGGATGAACACATGAACTGAGGCGAGCAAACCCAGAAAAGGGTTTGTAATTAAATAAAGAATTAAAAGGTTTTGATGAATGAAAGAGAAAGATTAAATGGGTAGTTCTGGAGTGGGTTCGAAGCTACCAATTTATAAATAAAAGGGATTCAACTCAGAGCCGAATTAATCCGTAAACAAATAAAAAAAATAAAACCTTTTTTTATTATTATTTTTATTTTATTTTATTTATTTTCAGCACCAAATTTGGTTTTTGGTGGCCCTGATTCATTCATATAAAAACAAAGCATCTCATTTTTTTTTAAATTATTATTTATTTAAAAAGGAGATTTGTATGATTAAGTTGGTTGATTATTAGTTAATTAATCAAGGTTTAGTAATTTTTTTTATTTTTTATTTTATTAAAATGTGTTTGCAGATTTAATTAATTAACTTGGGTTGAATTGCTCTTCAATATTACATTTCTGTCTTAATTTTTGTTAGGTAGAAATTAGACGACTAATCCTAATCAACGTCCCCATACATACACACACATTCACACGCATATAAATATATATATATATATATATATATATATATATATATATATATANTAAAGATGTGCGTTTGCTCCAATATAATATTCTTTTGTAATTTATTTGTTTGTTGATATATAAATTTTCGTAAATTTTGTATTTTATTAATAAATTATAATAGTCAGAGGTCATTCCTAATTTTATAATTTTAAGACATTTATTAGGAAGAGATTTTCACACTCTTAAATGAGATTTCATAGTCCTCCCTTTAGAGGCCCAATGTCTTCACTGGCACCCAGTTCTATAGGATTTCACAAAAATACTCCTAATGTTAGTATTTTATTTAAAAAATATACTCTTAAATTTTCGTAAAGTTCTATAAATAACCTTCAAATTTTAGAATTATTTTAAAAAGATTCTTGAATTTTTAAAAGTTTCATAAATATTTATAAAAAATGTCTTAAACTTTCAAAAATGTCATTGGTACCGGCACTCTTACTAGAATTGTTAATATCAAGTTTCAAAAGTAACCGAAAACTTTAAAAATTAATATTAATATTTTTATTATTAGACGATAAAAATTATAAGTCAATTTAGTAAAGTCTTAAAGAAAAAAAATGGTTGTGTTTCAATTGTGTAATTTAAATTTAGAATAAAGAAAAGATGTTAATTTGAAAAGATGTTGATTGATGAATTTTATATGATCATATAAAATTTTAATTAGAAGTGATAATCATAATGTCTTCTTCACATTTATATAATAAGATAATGGAAAGCAAGGCGTTACCAATCAACTCTTTAATTTCTTAATTACCATAATATTAATGATGACAAACCATTTGTCCTTTCTTTCTCCATTTTTTTAAGCCTCATTAATGTCTATTTTATGAATTTTAAAAAGGGTTTATTAAATTTTTAAATTTTTAAATGTAATTAGGATTAGTTGCTAAAAAAAAATCAATATCTACTCAGAAATAAACATTTTAAAGTATTTTTAGTAAATTGTGACTGATGGATACAGATCTTTACAGAATAGATACGACATTCAATCGAGTTTTTGATCAGGAACAGGAGAGTTTCTACTACTGCTAGGAGGCGTTGGGTCGTGAACATGGTAGAAACGGGCGTCCTAAAAAGCTAGACGAGTTTGATAATTAGAATGAAAAGGGGACCCAACAAGATTTAAAGGGATCCATTAATTTTGGGTCGGATTTTGATTTGAATTGTTTGGGAAGAAGAGAAGAGATGATGATGATGATACACCAAAAACAAACATTGTAACAAAGTGTGGATTTTGTGTCTACCAAAAAAGCTGTCGGTGTCGTCTACGTCGGCGGTCGGCAGTCGGCAGTCGACACTCCCTCACTCTTCTTACCTCAAAATATCAAAATCTTATGTTCTGCCCTTACGGTGATTTAGTGTAATAATTTTTTTTTTAAAAAAAGATAACCGATCGTCTCGTCTAGACGAGTTGAATTAAGTTAGGTTGAAAAAATCTTTTAAACCCATTTAAAATTTTAGATTTCGGACGCGAAAGCGGTATCACTACTTACACCGCTGGCAAATTCCACCATTTCTCTAGTTTGAATCTCCTTCAATCCATAAACACGTGCAATCCCATCTCCAACTGAGACCACTCGATCGAGCTCATCCACTTTCAAATTCGTGTAAAAGTTGGTAATTCTACTTTCTAATAAAGTCGTTAGTTCTGCAGCTTCGGGAGAGAATTCCATGATTCTAAAATGGTCTTGAGTCGAGGGAGACTGCCACTGTTGATAGATCTCGCTCAGATCAAGAGCGAGCTTCTTTAGAAAAAAAAAAGTGAAAGTAGGAGTGCGACCCTTGTTCTCTTGACTGTTTAAGATAGCATTGGGCCCGCTCAATGAGAAGTCTTTGTCATTTTGAGCCTTGATAACCCGGGCCCCGTCCAATAGCCAACCCCTACCCGGAGAAAGCTCCTTCATCTTTAAGATGATTATGAATAGAGTTCATAATATAACCTAGACTTCTATTCTCGGGTTAGATTAAGTGGATTGTCGAGTTATTTTAAAAAACTTTGCTTATTCACAGTATATGTTACGTTAATAATTAAAAAATTTGTGAAGTTCAAATATCAAACATTTACGAGTCGTTATATATCAATAACATCGATTATAAACATTATTTTTTTTTAATCTTTTTAAAAGTAAAGTTAGATTGTGACTCGTATTTGTGTTGGTTGGATTGACCTTCCGACCAAATCAAATTTTTAGATTTCCAAAAATTTAATCCAACTTAAATCGAATAAAAAAAAAAAATCTGACTCAATTCAACTTTTATGATTTGAGTTGGATAGTCTGAATTGGTCAGGTTATTGATATGAACACACATACTTTACATTAAGTGACGTCTCACCTATTTCAATGTACATGAGTTCATATATTAAGCAGTTTTGGGTGGAGCTAATCTCGTTGACAGAAGTTGGATCAGCTAACAGTGCTATCCGATGTCAATAGTATGGTCCTACCAAACATTTGATGATATCGCACATTTGGGTGTCGAAAAATTTGACTTTTTGCTGACATTACGAAACTAGGTCTATAGAAGATCACAAGTACTGCTAATAGGTTTAGTCTAATACAGAAAAGTGCGTCGAGAAAACTTTTGTTAATGCAGTCTTGGCTTCCGTGACGATTAATGACATCGAAAAAAGTCAACCATTTTGGATAGGGGTAAGACTCTTACCCATGTGATTTCTTGATCTTAATTTCATTCTTGCTATAATTACCTTTGACTTTCTTTCATTATGTGATCTTTACATTGCATATATATATATATATATTAAAAACTTCAACTGTTATGTATCAATTTTTACATTTTTCGTTAATTACTTATAATTATTTTTTTCATTCTGTTTTGGTGTTGAATTAGACAATATATTAAGAGAATTTTAAATATTTATTTAATTTCAATAATTGGAAGATGAGGAGAGAGAATATGAAGGCCCAGCCCATTGGGCCTCGAAGCCAGCAATGGCCTGTTATCCTTGTGGCAAGTGGTAAATGGGCCTAGAAACAGACACGATGGATGCAAGGCCCAAAACAACACATAATCCAATGGAAAAGGCCCAATATTAATATTATATTCTTCCACTCACTCACTTAAATGCTCAATGTTACAAGGGTAAAAAGTCAAATATACCCCTTCATTATTATTATTATATATATATATATATATATATATATATTTTTTTTTTTTTTTTTGAAACCCATTTGGATCATAATCATGATTACATTGAAAAATGTATCAACATTTCGTTTCATTGAATACGTCATAGAAGGAGGTGAGATAGACGACAAGTAGCTTGTTTCCAAGCCAACCCGACCGCAAGGAAGAAAGTGATTTTCCTGTGCTGACTTGAATCTCGAGAAAGATTTTTATGTGACAACACCCACAGATATCAAAAGTGAGAATGTTGACATGAATAACAAGTTTAACTTCACAAGCTTTTCACGAGTTCACCAAGAAGTCAATCTTCTTTGGATCTACAGGATATGGGTATGAAAGAGGATATGCTCAAACCCATCTCGAAACAGGGATCCTTTTTTATTCATAACTCAATCAAATATGTTGTTAACAAGAGTGCACCTAATTAGGAGTGACATATATCATCAAGTAAGAGATCAAATGTTCGAATTCTTTTACAGTACAAATTAAAGAAAACCCGCGCGTGCATATCTAATGAGAACCGCTTTTGAAACTAAAAAAATAGAAGAAAAAAGGGGAAATGAAGAAAGGGTTGAAAGAGTAATGAAATTGCAAAGTGGACAAATGGAGCCCCTTTGTCTCCCAGCAACTTCAAATGCACATGTCTGTGTTTAACAAGCAAAAATAATAAATAAATAAAGACATTTATGCCCCCACCTCTGTATACCCTCAAATTAGGGCATATCTAGGGCTCCCAACCCAGGAGAGTTTAGGGTTTTTGTAGGGTACCCCTTACTTCCCCTCCTTTGTTCCATCCATTAATGGAAGAATGAACAAAATAAAGGGTTTTTTGGGAACCTTCATCTTATTTCTGACCTTTGACTAAGTCAAATGCTGACTGGACCAAGATTATTTTTTTTTTTAAAACAAATTAATAAAATGTAATTAAAAATAAAATTTGAGTTTTCCCTTAATTCATGGGGGAAATTCCGGCTAAAAATGGGTTTCCTTTTTATATTAAAATAAATAGGTCAGAGCTACGTAATCATATCTTATGACTTACTATTTTATGCAATTTAATTGTGACGTGTCAGTGGTTTCACATTTATATTTATATTTATATTTCTTCTACTTAAGTATATGTTCAAAGTACTGGCGTGGTTGAGACGGTGAGTCAATGGTAGGGTTGAATTGAGTTGAGTCGTGCTCATTTTTATTTAATTATTTAAAAAAAATTTGTTTATCTAAAACGTCCTAAAATTTAAATATCAAATATTTATTATATAACAGTAAATTTATTTTTAAAAATTTTTAAAACAAAATATTAACGGTTGCATCCAAAATTAATATTAAGAATTTAATTTTTTTTTTTAAAGTGAATTAATATGTTTGGGAAAGGGACGAGGAAGAGGGAATTAAATGGTGTTTTATTCATGGAAATTTTGGTAAACGCAGGAAACAAAAGGGAGCTTCATTTTCAATTACATCCATATCCCCTTCTGTTCTTCTTGGTAGCCCATCTCTAAAATCCCTCTATTCTCCACCCTAACCTCCTTTTCTTTTCATTTTTCTCCCTTTCACACTCGACCCAGATTCTACTATCGTAATCTAACTATCTCGTAACATAATACATCTACTCAACGTAGATTAGCTCATAGATCCGTTGAAGATTGTTGGGTAAGCAATCCCACTTCGGTTGATTACGAGTTTATAAATAAAAAATACATTTTCATTAATACGAACCCTCCAGAGTTTATGTTCAAAGTCAACAATATCATATATTGTGGGGAGAGTCGTGGTTTCTAATAACATCTGCACCAAAATTTTTTGTACCCTATTTGATGGTGTTTGATAAAATATGAAAATGAGCTGATACTACATTGAAACTACAGTCATGGTGGATTGAAAGTTACTATCTATATCAATGATGTACATTTTTCTTTTCGGTGGTTTAATTATAGAAACTACACGGTTAAACCTAATTTGATTGGTGCAATTCTATATAGAGTGGTCTCTTATGAATGTCTGAGCTATTAAGTGTGGAATCATCAGAATAAAATGGGTATTTCCTCTCTCTTTCATATTGAGTTTGAGTTTGACCCGTTGCCAGCCACCTCAAGCAACCCGTTTGTTCTGAAATGGCGGGTCCACGTCCACCCATCTTCCTCACCTCTAAACCCTCTTTTTTGTTCCAACTCAAACACAACTAAAACATTTTCCCAACACACACATGGATTCTGGTAGCGGAAGCTTGCAGTCTTCAAGTGGCGGCGACGACGACTACGACTCTCATCACCACCACCACAACCACCACCACCACCAACAACAACAACAACCTCACCTTTTTTCTCCTCCTCCGCCGCCACTTTTCTTCAACGCCACCATTCCTCCTCCTCCTCATCAGCCGTTACCTTTTCATCTCTCCCCTCATAACTTCCAAAACCTCTATGACTTTCCTTCCAATTTCAATTTACAACCCACAAATTTCAACCCCGATTCCTCAAATTCCTTCCTAAATCTCGACGACGTCCGCCCAAACCCCACCACCACCTTCAAAACCCCAACCGCCGCCGAGGGATCCACCCACCACACCCAAATCCCAAATCGCTCAACAAACCCATCACCCACTGGCTTACATCCTAAACCCACTACAAAGAAACGAACTAGAGCTTCCCGCCGTGCCCCCACCACCGTCCTCACCACAGACACGACAAATTTCCGAGCCATGGTGCAAGAATTCACCGGAATCCCCTCCCCACCCTTCACCGCCCCTGGCTCCTCCTCCTCCTCTTCCTCCTCCTTCTCCCGCCGCTTTGATCTCTTCGCCTCCGTTCGAGCCACCACCACCAATATAGAAGCCAGTGGATCAGGATCGGGATCGGGATCGGGTTTCCACCCTTCTCGTTCCAAAGTCCAACTATTCTCATCGCTCAACAACAACAACAGCAACAACAACAACAATGTTACCATCGACAATCAAAATACATCGAGGGTTCATCCTGCGGGGATATTTTCATTTCAGTCACTATCAGAAGGAACCCATTTAGAACCACCGCATATCCATGGCAGCAGTACAAGCCAGGAGCTACTGTCCGCTCTGCAAAACGACGAAGCGTGGAGAAGCAACAGCACGGCAACAACAACAACAACAGCAGCAACAACAGGAACGACAGCAAATTGTAAGTTAAAGTTTACAGGATCTTCTTCTTCATCGAATAATTTGCAGCAGACATTATTGGGGAATATTGTTGCTACTACCACTACTAGCAGGGGTGAAAGAACAGTGGAATCTTGGATTTGCCCATCGGATTAAAAAAAAAATTGAAGAAATGGGTAATTTTTATATTCCCTTTTAGGTAATCAAAATGGCAATGATGGTGATGCTGATGATTTTAATGATGATTGTAGAGGTGGTGGTGGTGGGGAGGCGATGATGGAAAGGAAGAACGCCCAACCAACCCTCACCTAGACCCATCATAAACCCCTTTTGGCAGTTTACTAAGGAATATTATTAAATTCAATATTACTATATAATCTTCATAATTGCTTAATTAATCCCTTCTCTAATCCTTTCTTCTTACCTTAGTTAATTAAACTTATTGGGAGGGGATGCTTTGATCGTCACATTAATATGAATTTGTTAACACTAAAACAAGTGGTTTTTGCCCATGGTTCACGGTGGCTGTTAGATGAACACGTGTGATGTCCCACGTTGGTTGGGGAGGAGAACAAAACACTCTTTACAAAGGAGTGGAAACCTTCGCCTAGCAGACGCGTTTTAAAATCGAAAGGGAAACCTTCCCTTAGCGGACTCATTTTAAAGCCTTGAGAGGAAAAACAAAGCCCAAAGAGGACAATTTCTGCTAGTTCGGGCAACCTTCCCCTAGTACTTGAGGGGAAGCCCAAAGAGGGTAATATCTGCTACTGGTGGATCTAGGTAGCCCAAACTTTCCCTCAAGGGAAACCCCCAAAAGGGAGCCCTAGGCCAATATATGCCAGTGGTGGATCTGGGTAGCCCAAACTTTCCCTCAAGGGAAACCCCCGAAAGGGAGAGCCCAAAGAGGCTAATATCAGCTAGGGGTGGATCTGGGTAGCCCAAACTTCCCCTCAAGTGAAACCTTCCCCTAGCACTTGAGGGGAAGCTCGAAAGGAAAACCCCAAAGAGGACAATATCTGCTAGCGGTGGGTGGACCTTACCCTAGCACTTGAGGGGAAGCCCAAAAGGAAAACTCCAAAGATGACAATATCTGCTAGCGGTGGGTGGATCTGGGTCGTTACAACAAGACACTCCACAATTGTATGATATAGTCCACTTAGACCTTATAAGCTCTCATGGCTTTGCTAGTTTTGCTTTGGCACCTCTCCTTAATCGAGACTCGACTCTTTTTCTTTTGGAGTCTTAGTCATTTTTTACTATGCCTTCGAGGAGCCTCGACTCCTTCTTCTTTTGGAGTCGACATTTGAGAATTCTATTGATATGGCTAAGTTTAGGGCCTTGTTTAGCTTGGGGCTTCTCCAAAAGACTCATATAGTATTAGCGGTTGTGGGACTTTCATCCAACAAGGCAACCAGCCACGGGCGTGGTATGGTTGTAAGGTTAAAGGGACAACCAAATAAAAAGTTAGTTGAAATGGAAGGGTGGTTAGATGTGTGTCCGTACACACAAAATTTCTATATAGCTATGATTAATATATTAATACTCATTCCGATTCCGACATATAATATTCCAATGACTAAACCCATATGTATATATATAATGATTATGTACACACTTCACCCTCTCTCCTCCACCTCTCCTCACCGCACTCTCTTTTCAACAATATCTCCTAAAAAATACGTACAAAAATATAAAATTCTTTATATACATTTAATGATATATATATATATATATATATATATATATGTAATGAATTATTTTTGTAGGCACCGCCCAAATTTCCTCCCATCCAATTTGTCAACTCCCTTAGGATTTATTTATTATTTTGTGGTCAATTACAACTCGATCGTCATTAAGAATTGTACGACTTGAAACGTTGGGCATCTTAATGGACGGCGAAGTTTGGAAAGGTATTGTAATAATCCAAGTTCATCGCTACTAGATATTGTATGCTTTGGTCCGTTACGTATAGCTGTTAGCCTCACAATTTTAAAACGTATCTAGTAAGAAAATGTTTTCATACTCTTATAAGAAATGTTTATATGAGATCTTACATTGATTGGAGAGGGCTGGAGAGGGCCTGTACATCTCATATACCAACGGTCAAGAGAATCATTCTCTTTGACTTAGCACACAATGCGTTGGTTAAGAACTCCACGGAAATTAGTAGACGGGCTGTATTTGACCGAGAGCGAGTCTTACATATGAGTCCGAAAATTTTAGATAGGCATATAGAGAGAGTCAGTAACCTAAGGTGGAGGTAGCTTAGATACCTAGTATGAGAAACTAGGAGTTAATGACGAATAAAACTTAGAAATACGTGGAAAGATTAGTTATAACTCATGAAAGATAAGTTAACTACTTACTGAGTAATTTAATTACTCATCAAAATTATTTTAACTTTTGTTTCTAGACTTAGATGATGCAGGCCAATCGAGGACGAGACCAACGGGCTAGAGACTATTGAGAATCCATGTCTGGATCTGTTTGTATATTTATGCTTTCGCTGTTTAAAATTTACGTGGTTGTTTTAAGTTTTAAATGTTTTACTTGATGTATATGAAAATATTTTGAAACTTATGATTGGTTGACGGAATTTATTTTCTACGTCAAAAGTAACTCCTGCGAATCGCGTTGTCGACGAGCCAGTGTTACAAGTTGGTATCATGAAACATTCTTTATATGAGCCAAAACGGACAATATCTACAAATAATGGGCTTAGACTATTACGGCTTTGTTCTCCTCTTTAACCGACGTGGGATCTCATATATATATATATATATATATATATATATTATATTATACGATAAGATTTAGATATTGAGATTAAAAAAGGGGAGACATGGAGACAGGTTACAATAAAGGGTAAGGAGGCAAACAAATAATTAGATGCTAAAAAGAAATTTTCTTTTGAATAAAGGGTTTGATGAGACATTATCCTGGTCTCCTTCGTGGGTTTCAACCCTAGGCCTCATATGGTTTTGTGAATCCCTTCATGTTCCCCACTACTCCTTTTAACCCTACCTATTTCAAACTAACATCCCTTCCAATTATATACGTTCATCGAGAGATCTGGTGTTCAAATTCAATACAACAACTCGTTTCGTTTTCGTAAGATTGATGGATGAATGATCGTGCGATGAACGAGAGATTACCGTTGTTCAATTTTGAACATGACCCTTTAACCATGATTGTCTAATAAACGTCACTGTCAACTTAAACATAGTTTAACCTGTTAAACACAGGTCGAGATGTTCGAAGTTTGAATACGTAGTTTTACATGCTGTGGAACTATAAAAGAAAAGGTTTAAAAGATATATTAATTACATTAAATTTTGTATTTTTGTTATTAATTAAGTTTTAGGTTATTGGATTTGCACAGTATAACAAGTTGAAGCCCAGCCCAGCCCAAAAGCAAAGTAGACGGTAAGAATGGGCCAGGTGTAAACTACTTCCGTAGTGGACCTACGGTCCGGCCCAAGCATTGATGCGTATGCGTAGGGGTGTACATGGTCTGGAATGAGTTGGGTTAAAAGATTTTTTTGACCCAACCCAAAAGTTCGGGTTAATTGGATTGGTAACCCAATCCAACCCACTTTTCACAACCCAACCCAACTCAACCCTGGGTTGGATTGTCAATTTTTTTAAGTTTTATTAATCCAGAATTTATAATTATTGGGATATAATCTTAGATAAAATATATTATAAGTTCACAAATAAACACCAATCAATCTATAATTATTAAAAAAAAAAACAAATTCAATAAAAAACAAGAAGCGAAGATTCTAACTCATTAATACCGTACTAACAACATTGTATAAAATTCTAAGTTATTAACATATATTTTTTTATAGAATTGGTTAGAGTAACAAAAATATGAGGATAAATTATGAAATTAAATAAAAATAAAAATTATTAGTAAAATATGATATATAACAAAAAAAAAAAAATAATAATAATAATAATAATAAAAATATTTTAATTAAAATATGGGCTACAGATGATCTCTCAACCAAAAAAAAATATATAAATTGGGGTAAAATTTAGAATAAGCTTAAAAAAATAATAAAACAATATAAAAAAAATTAAAATAACATAATAAAGAAATTAAACAAAATAATAAAAAAAAAACATATATATATATATATATATATATATATATATATATATATATATAAAAGAAATTAAAAAGTCTTACAAAAACTGAACCGATCCAATTTGGGTTCAGAAAAATGAATCCAACTCTATCCTATTCGAAATACTAATCCAACCCAACTTTTATAGTTTGGGTCGGGTTGTCGGGTACACCCGGATTGATATTGATAAGTAAGTTTTAAAATAAAGTTTATTTATTTATGATTATTTTTAAGAAAATGGTTTAAAAGTTGTTCGGACGTACATCGATCATTACAATTTATTAAAATAATCGAATTTAAGAATAAACAAACGTATAGAGTTATTTTGAGAGAGAAAAAGAATATTAAAAAGGAGATTCTGACTGCAACCTGCAATTCTAGAAGGGGATCCGATTGGCATATAAAAGGGAGTGTCAACTTGGAGCCTAAATACGCGGGCGGCACTGGGAAATTAAGACAGGTCAAGGCGGCGACGGATCAAGATGAAGCCGGAGACGGTGACTCTGATTCTCGTGAACCTCGCTGGAGTGATGGAGAGGGCCGATGAATCTCTGTTACCTGGTGTCTACAAAGAGGTCGGTGCCGCCTTGCACACCGATCCGACTGGTCTCGGCTCCTTGACTCTCTTCAGATCGATTGTGCAGGCTTCTTGTTATCCCTTGGCTGCGTACTTGGCCGTGCGCCATAACCGAGCTCATGTGATTGCTCTCGGCGCTTTTCTCTGGGCTGCCGCTACGTTTCTTGTCGCATTTTCCTCTACTTTCCTTCAGGTTCATCCAATTCCACGTTTAACTCCTGAACTGTTTCTTATTTCATCGTTTCGTAATCCTAGATAATGCTACATTCCTCGTCGTTGTTTTGGTTTCGCTAATTTTCTTTCCTCCTCTTCGCTTGATTGTGTCTTCGTTGTTCGATATTATTATTTTTAATCGTGTGCGTATAATGACGAATGAAAATGTAGGGCTATTGAATGAATCGATTGATATAGAAGTTGTTTTTCTTCCATATTCGGATATAATATCGAATGTAGTCATCAAAATTGGAAAGTTCGAACGGTAAGTAACCATTAAACAGTTCTGGAATGAGTAAAAGGAATTAGGCATATCAATTAATGCTATACCTTGTCCATTTACTGTAGAAAATCTGTGAAAATTATTAAGTAGACTTCATATGTAGATTTGAAACTGGCATACTTCTGCTTTTTTTTCCTGGTTGAATCCATGAACATATTTGTGTAGCCTTGACAGTTTAAAATGAGGCGTGATCTTTGCTCAATTCTTGTTGGAAGTATTATTTTCTCAGTAAATTGCATCATGCGTTCATCATGAAAATACGATGGCAATTGCTTGAAAGCATATGGTAAGGGATAATGTAAGATCATGAAGAACCAGAGCCTGGATATATATACACACACACACACATATCTATCTCTCTCTCTCTATATATATATATAGTCATTAACTACTTTATCCCTCAAAGTTTGTGATTCGTGGACTTGTTCACTCTTTACCGATTTCTTACACACACATGTCCTGTTAGAAGCTTGAGTATTCGGAAGTTTACTGTC
Source organism: Cucurbita pepo subsp. pepo (assembly GCF_002806865.2). Classification (NCBI taxonomy): domain Eukaryota; kingdom Viridiplantae; phylum Streptophyta; class Magnoliopsida; order Cucurbitales; family Cucurbitaceae; genus Cucurbita; species Cucurbita pepo. The sequence goes on along the minus strand of NC_036639.1, from coordinate 3,096,888 downwards.
TTTGGGAAATTAAGAAATTAATGCGAAAGGCTCAGCATAGGGGCCTTTTATATGTAAGATTAATATACTTTAAGAGCATAAAAATTTGTATGATTTGTTGGAAGAGGGAAAACCTGCACAGACTTGTAGACAGTAAATTTGGTGTTTAGAAATTGTGTCAAGTCTACAGAACTTGAGCAAGTTGATTTCTTAGAAGAAGTTTTTAGCGGTGAATATATTAATGTGTGGCAGATTTATCTATGCTGGAATTAAATATTAGCTGATTATAAGTCATTCAGATTTCACCCAACAGGTCGCTGTTTCAAGAGCATTGAATGGGATAGGCCTTGCATTAGTTGCACCTGCCATCCAGTCCCTTGTTGCAGATTCAACAGATGACAATAACCGTGGTGTGGCTTTTGGATGGCTTCAAACAACAGGCAACCTAGGCTCCATTATTGGCGGGTTGTGTTCAATAGTATTAGCTCCAAGAACATTTATGGGAATCGCCGGTTGGAGAATTGCATTTCATATTGTTGGACTAATCAGTGTTGTTGTTGGCATGCTAGTCCGTTTCTTTGCACATGATCCACATTTTTCAGACGACGGCATTAAAACTGGTAATCATTCTCCACCCAGTAATTCCTTTTGGTCTGAAGTGAAGGACTTGGTACGGGAATCCAAGTCAGTTATAAAGATTCCATCCTTCCAGATCATAGTAGCGCAGGGTATCACAGGTTCATTTCCTTGGTCAGCCTTGTCATTTGCAACAATGTGGTTGGAGCTCAAGGGCTTCTCCCACGAGACGACGGCTTTTCTAATGGGCATGTTTGTGATTGGAAACTCGCTTGGAGGCTTGTTTGGAGGTAAAATGGGAGATATCCTCTCCACACGTTTCCCAAATTCTGGGAGGATTATTCTGGCACAGATTAGCTCAGCATCAGGCATTCCTCTAGCTGCAGTTCTTCTCCTCCTCTTGCCTGACGGCCCATCTACAGCAGTTGTCCATGGACTAGTCTTGATCATTGTGGGGTTTTTCATTTCTTGGAATGCACCAGCTACAAATAAGTAAGTGCATATTTGCCCTCATCTATTTCAGTCTATGAGGAAGAGTAGTGCTCTGGTGGGGCATTCACATAGTAATCAAAAGGCTAATATCTAGTTTTCCTTGTGAAAATTGATTGATAAGTAATGCTTCATTCGAATAATAGGCTTTCACCAAAGCTAAAAATAAACCTTTTTGGTAAGTTTGGCACTTAAGCTGTCTGGTCTTGCCTAGGATCTGGAAGGACTAATGCGTTGTGAGATAACGAACACAATTTAAACGGTAATAACACTCATTAGTGTTAAGGATATTTAGTACTAAATTATAGTTTACCATATCTATCATATTTGATATTTATGATAAGGCAATGAGACCAGTCTCCAAGTGGGAGATTGTTGGGATATGGAGCCTGATGCCTTGATCGGGTAGAGATATATTTAGAAGATATTTCGTAAAGATTTAATAGAGATATATTTGCCTTTCTTACCATAGGTATCTTTCCATTTATTACTATTTCTATATCCTTGTAATTTATTTCTTTCACACACCATTTAGGTGTGGTGGATTAAGCAAACATTCTCATAGTATCAGAGCCTTTTCGATTTAACAACCCCGATCCTTTTTTTTTAATGGCTTCTGAATGTTCTACAGTTCTTCTCCACCACCACTGCTGGCTTTGACGCCGCAGGGGCAGTCACCATGGCTGCCACAAGCGGAGCCGATTGATTACTCTTCGGCGCCACCCTTTTGACCTCCAAATCACCCTTCGCCATACTCTGTACATACAACCTCACCTTCTCCAACACAATCGGTTTCCCCTTAGCCAACATAGCCTCTCTCATTTTCTTCCCAATCAACATCGCATTCCATCTTATCATTTCGATCCCCATCGACATGGTCCATATGTCTTGACGCCATCCCGAGTCTCGGGATGTCGTCGGCCATCACAACTCGTTCAATCATGCCATCGAGAATGGGCCCGCGTGTTGCTCATCTCATCGAGACTTTTTGAACATCCATCCATCCGGGTTCTATCGAGGCATTGACCCTCTCGTGCCCATGCCGTGTCATTTACAGATACTGTGCTGGATAGCGGGTGTATGTAGCAACCTCCAACACGCGGGCTGGGGCGCAATACCGACACACTCGTGTCGCTCGGTACTGTCCTTGAAAGACCCATTTCAAAGGAAGTCGCCCGAGACACTCGTCTCGGCACGCTCGCCCACACTATGACACATGTATGTGCCACAGGGTAGCTCACTTAGGCCACAGGGCCCAGGGGTGGTGGAGAGCTAACACGATGGTACCCCTATAGTATATTTTGAGTCATTTTCAATCTTTCAGGCATAGACATGATTTTGGTGAACGGTCATGCGGTGTCGTGCATTGTCCATCCGGTATCCGATTGACACCAAGCTTGGCGAGCATTCATATTTCATATGGACGGACTTAATTCCCGAACCACATTCCCAAATTCTCTCCGAAGCCTCGACTTTCGAGGTTAAGGCCTGGGACCCTACTCGGTCCTTCAACAAGCCTATCTTTGCCCTTCTTGTCTATCCGATGTCTGTGTCTTGCTTATGTCTCAACTTGTCTTCAATGCCCACTTCATGTGGTATGTTAGATGATGCACTGTTCTCCTCGGTCGTATCATGACACTCGTCTAGGCCCTCGCGTGGCCGGATGGATGCCACTTGAGGGTCGCCGCTTCTCTTGTCGCAACGTGAGGGCCACAACCTACTCTCTTCATAGTTAGGTTGTGATATATATCATATTTGATATTTTATTATAAGGCAAATATTTTTATTGCTTCTTATCATAGGTATCTTTCCCTTTATTACTATTTTCATATCCATGTAAATAGAGAACTTTTACACACCATTTAGGTGCGGTGGATTAAGCAAACATTCTCAATTAGCCATGATAGAATATTGGTTACTAAAAATATCTAGAAAAAGCACATCAAGCATAGCATGTTTAACAATAGAATTTGTTGACTTGTAGTTAGTCATGATTCATGTACGAAAGGAGCAGAGATACTTTATTAACTATAAATTATAATTTATTTTTTTTCAGTCCCATTTTTGCAGAGATAGTTCCTGAGAAATCTCGAACTAGCGTCTATGCTTTAGATCGATCTTTTGAGTCTATTTTGTCATCATTTGCCCCTCCTGTTGTTGGAATTCTTGCTCAGCATGTCTATGGTTATAAGCCTGTCCAGAAGGGATCTAGTGAATCTGAAGAGATTGCCACAGATAGGGGGAATGCAGCGTCATTAGCCTGGGCATTATACACAGCAATAGGAATTCCATTGGCTCTTTGTTGTTTTATCTACACTTTTCTGTACTGCACCTATCCAAGAGATAGAGAACGAGCACGTATGGAAGTTTTAATTGAATCAGAGATGCAGCAAATACAATCTGAAAGGCCACCTTCAGGTCCGGGATACTCTCAAGTTCAGTTAGAAGAATCAGACAAGCTATATGCTAGAGATAGAACAGTCATAGATATGATGGATTATGAAGAAGAGAACGATCTAGATTTTGACGACGACGACGAAAAGACAGCCCTTTATCGCCAGTTGACATTTTCGACGTTTGTGAAACCATAGCCTGCCAAGAGGATGTACTCTGTTGGTGTAGCGTAAAAGCAACTCCATTCCACGTATTGTTTTCAATCTTTGACAGTCAGGAAGCATTATAGTTTTGATTTGGAGTTCTCTGAAACTCAAAACAGACGATGAAATATTCTTTTTAATGTATATCTTAGTGACAGATTATGAGGATGCTCTTTAGGAACATGGGGTGCGCCTTCCTTCTGCAGAGTTTGTAGATTGTCATATAGGCCTCTGCTGTATTCACAAGCTTGCGTTCAACCCAATGTGTACAGCTAAATCAAACTCGGTTCCTCGCATTGGCGTAGCACATACTCTTCTTATTTGGTTGGCAAGGAGTCTATAATTTGTTATGTATTACTAAATTATTAATTTTACAGCGTGCTTAGACTTAACAATCTCTTCTTTTAACCAAAAAATGAACGGGTTTCTGATCCCTACTTTATGGAGTAAAAATTTGCAGGTCTGTTCTTGTTTCAGAATATGCACAGGTTCTTTACAAAACCAGATGAGCCACTTCTTGATCTACAAGAGGACTTGACTGGGACTGTTATGGGGACGGTGCTGAGAGGAATTCTTCCCAGGAGTTACAGGTAAAGAGCCTTTTTCCTCTCTCCCTCCCTTTAAATACTTGTTTTGATTTTGATTTTGATTTTGATTTTGATTTTTGTCCCCACCACACACATGTACGAATGTTAATTTCTGTTTATTATAGAGATTTATTTTCGTTTTAAAGTTATAAATTTGTGTGCTTATTTCTATGACTCGTATGCATGAATTTAGGTAAGGTTAAAGCCACATATTTAGTTTATAGAATTTTGATTTGTATCTATATAGTTTCTTAAATGTTAATGTATTAAAGAATGATGATTTTGACAACATGATGCATCAAAATAGCCTAGCTTGATAATGTTAGGACGGTAGACCAAAAAATTGGGTCAAAATCTGCTATGACTAACCCTTCCATTGATCTTTTTAGAAATTTGTGAAGATGGCCATAATAATAAACAAATAAAAAAAGAAAGAAAGAAACTTGTTTTGAAAGATCGTTCACCATAAATAATCACGCGCACAATTTCATACCTAAAATCAGAATTTGGATGAACTTTTTTTATTTTAGATTTTAAAATTCTTGGATAAAATCAAAGAAAAAACTGGAATAGTTCAGTTGGTCAAGACGTTCAAACTCTCCTTTTGACGTTTGCTAAATATTTTTTTGCTAATTTTTTTTTATCAATATTATCAATTTGTTTATTATTTTGTTTTCAAAGAAAGCAAGTGGTACTATTTCATAGCATAATCATATATCTATATGCTGCAATGTTTCATAACATAGTCAAATAGAGAAAATACAAAGGTTAAAATACATTCAACCCCTCCTACTAGCGTTGTCCTCTTAATGTCATCAAAATTGAAACTGCCTAAAAATGACATGAAAGAGAACTGTTGACATGAAAGAGAACTGTCATAAGCTGTCCATCACCTGGAATAGATATAACACAAAGCCCCTCCTTCTAGCGTGCCTTCTTAATGTCATCAAATTGTGTGGACCTTTTAGAAAGAGGTTGGAATAGCTCAGTTCGTTAGAGCGTGTGAACTTTAACCACAAGGTTGGAGGTTCGACCCCTCTTTCTAACGAGCCCTCTTAATTGTCATTAAATTGTTTTTCATTTTGTAAACAATGGAATAACTCATTGAAAGTGTCTAAAAAAAAACCGTTCTAAACTATCACTTGGAATAACTATAGTTTAAAGTGCCTAAAAATGACACGAATCACAACTTGAGATAACACAAAGTTAAGTGCTGAAATATATTAAGTACCAAAAAGAGGCTGGAATAGCTCAGTTGGTTAGAGCGTGTGGCTGTTAACCACAAGGTCGGAGGTTCAACCCCTCCTTCTAACGTGCCCTCGTACTTGGTGTCAAATTGAAAACAGTCCTAAACTATCCATCACCTGGAATAACTACGGTTTAAAGTGCTGAAATACATTAAGTACCAAAAAGAGGCTGGAATAGCAAAGTTGGTTAGAGCGTGTGGCTGTTAACCACAAGGTTGGAGGTTCAACCCCTTCTTCTAGCGTGCCCTCATACTAAAAAAAAATTTTTCATTTTGTAAACTATGGAATAACTCATTAAAAGTGTCCGAAAATGACATGAAAGAAAACAGTCCTAAAGTATCCATCACCCACCTGGAATAACTACGGTTTAAAGTGCCTAAAAATGACATGAATCACAACTTGAGATAACACAAAGTTAAGTGCTGAAATACATTAAGTACCAGAAAGAGGCTGGAATAGCTCAGTTGGTTAGAGCGTGTGGCTGTTAACCACAAGGTCGGAGGTTCAACCCCTCCTTCTAGCGTGCCCTCGTATTTGGTGTCAAATTGTTTTTCATTTTGTGTAAACCATGGAATAACTCATTGAAAGTGTCCGAAAATGACATGAAAGAAAACAGTCCTAAACTATCCATCACCGGGAATAACTACGGTTTAAAGTGCCTAAAAATGACATGAATCACAACTTGAGATAACACAAAGTTAAGTGCTGAAATACATTAAGCACCAAAAACAAGTTAGAATAGCTCAATTGGTTAGAGCGTGTGGCCCTTAACCACAAGGTCGGAGGTTCAACCCCTCGTCTAGTGACCCCTCTTAACATTTTGTAAACCATGGAATAACTCAGTTCAACCCCTCCTAACAGTCCATCACCTGGAATCTCAACGTGAGATAACACAATGTTAAGTGCTGAATTACATTAAGCACCAAAAAGAGGCACAAAGTTATGTTAAGTGCTGAATTACATTAGGCACCAAAAAGAGGCACAAAGTTAAGTGCTGAATTACATTAAGCACCAAAAAGAGGCAAAAAGAGGCTAGAATGGCTTAGTTTGTTAGAGCGTGTGGACCTTAACCACAAGGTTGGAGGTTCAACCACTCCTTCTAGACCCCTCTTTAACATTTTGTAAAACATGGAATAACTCATTAAAAGTGCCTAAAAATGACCGGAAAGAAAACAGTCCTAAACTATCCATCACCTGGAATATAACTTCGGTTTAAAGTGCCTAAAAATGATATGAATCACAACGTGAGATAACACAAAGTTAAGTGCTGGAATACATTAAGCACCAAAAAGAGGTTGGAATAGCTTAGTTGGTTAGAGCGTGTGTGGTTGTACCAAAAAGAGGTTGGAATAGCTTAGTTGGTTAGAGCGTGTGTGGCTGTTAACTACAAGGTGAGGTTTAACCCCTTCTTCTAGCGTGCCCTCTTATCTTCTTCTCATTTTGTTTACAAAATGAAAGTGCCTAAAGATGACATGAATCACAACCCGATAACACAAAGTTAAGTGCTGAAATACATTTAGCACCAATAAAAGGCTATTAACCCCAAGGTTGCAGGTTCATCCCCTCCTTCTAGATTGCCCTTTTAATGTCATCAAATTCTATCTCATTTTGTTTACAAAATGAACAAAATGAAACCATGTAATAACTCGTTGAAAGCACCTAAAAATGACATGAATCACAACTTGAGATAACACAAAGTTAAGTGCTGAAATTCATTAAGCACCAAAAAGAGGCTGGAATAGCTCAGTTGGTTAGAGCGTGTGGCTGTTAACCACAAGGTCGGAGGTTCAACCCCTCCTTCTAGCGAGCCCTTTATTGAATATGCCTAAGAATGACATGAAAGAAAACAGTCCTAAACTATCCATCACCTGGCATATAACACTTTGGTTTAAAGTGCCTAAACACGTGGAATATAGAATACACCTCATTTGATGAGTCAGAAAAAGGGGTAGAATTCATTAAGTAAGGTAGTAACGAAAAATTCATTAAGTAAGATAGTAAGGAAATGAGCTAGAAATATAACTTTGGTTTAAAGTGCCATCCATCACCTCGAATATAACTTCGATTTAAAGGGAAAGAAGAAATTCCTCTTATCCTAGGAATATAACTTTGGTTTAAAGTGCCATCCATCACCTGAAATAAATTCCTCTTATCAGAAAAATTCATTAAGTAAGATAGTAAGGAAATGAGCTAGGAATATAACTTTGGTTTAAAGTGCCATCCATCAAGGAAATGAGCTAGGAATATAACTTTGGTTTAAAGTGCCATCCATCACCTGAAATATAACTTCGATTTAAAGGGAAAGAAGAAATTCCTCTTATCAGAATTACCCAAAAAACACAGGCATAGAATACCCCTCATTTGATCCGTCAGAAAAGGGCTAGAATTATCAGAATTACCCAAAAAACACAGGTATAGAAAAAGGGCTAGAATTCATTAAGTAAGGTTAAGTAAATGAGAGCCCCTCATTTGATGGGTCAGAAAAAGGGGTAGAATTCATTAAGTAAGGTAGTAACGAAAAATTCATTAAGTAAGATAGTAAGGAAATGAGCTAGGAATATAACTTTGGTATTAAGTAAGGTAGTAAGTAAATGAGCTAGGAATATAACTTTGGTTTAAAGTGCCTAAAAATGACAGGAATGCCTAAAAGTGCCTAAAAATGACAGGAAAGAAAATGCCTAAAAGTGCCTAAAAATGACAGGAAAGAAAAGGATGACAGGAATGCCTAAAAGTGCCTAAAAATGACAGGAAAGAAAATGACTAAAAGTGCCTAAAAATGACAGGAAAGAAAAGGAAAGAAAACAGGTAAAATGACAGGAAAATGCCTAAAAGTGCCTAAAAATGACAGGAAAGAAAGTGCCTAAAAATGACAAGAAAGAAAAGGAAAGAAAACAGTCCTAAACTATCCATCACCTAGCATATAACTTCGTTTTAAAGTGCCTAAAAATGACAGTAATGCCTAAAAGTACCTAAAAATGACAAGAAATAAAAGTACCTAAAAATGACAAGAAAGAAAACAGTCCTAATATCCATCACCTGGAATATAACTTCAGGAAAGAAAACCGTCCTAAAATATCCATCACCTAGCATATAACTTCGTTTTAAAGTGCCTAAAAATGACAGTAATGCCTAAAAGTGCCTAAAAATGACAGTAATGCCTAAAAGTACCTAAAAATGACAAGAAAGAAAACAGTCCTAATATCCATCACCTGGAATATAACTTCAGGAAAGAAAACCGTCCTAAAATATCCATCACCTGGAATATAACTTTGGTTTAAAGTGCCTAAAAATAAAAATGATAAACTATCCATCACCTGGAATATAACTTCGGTTTAAAGTGCCTAAAAATAAACATCACCTGGAATATAACTTCAGGAAAGAAAACCGTCCTAAAATATCCATCACCTGGAATATAACTTTGGTTTAAAGTGCCTAAAAATAAAATTGATAAACTATCCATCACCTGGAATATAACTTTGGTTTAAAGTGTCTAAAAATGATATGAATCACAACGTGAGATAACACAAAGTTAAGTGCTGGAATACATTAAGCACCAAAAAGAGGTTGGAATAGCTCAGTTGGTTAGAGCGTGTGGTTGATAACCATAAGGTCGGAGGTTCAACCCCTCCTTAACACAAAGTTAAGTGCTGAAATACATTGAGCACCAACCCCAAGGTTGCAGGTTCTCATTCCCTCCTTCTTAGATTGCCCTTTTTTTAATGTCATCAAATTCTATCCCATTTTGTTTACAAAATGAACAAAATGAAACCATGTAATAACTCATTGAAAGCGCCTAAAAATGACATGAATCACAACGTGAGATAACACAAAGTTAAGTGCTGAAATTTCAGCACCAAAAAGAGGCTGGAATAGCTCAGTTGGTACCACAAGGCCTAGCTCAGTTGGTTAGAGCGTGTGGCTGTTAACCACA